>NC_092878.1:21731760-21949248 GCF_028372415.1 Notamacropus eugenii
TACAGTTACAAAGCACTTGTCAGTGTTCCATGACCTCTGATTGCCAGGGTGCTGTGACCTCTGACACAGGCAGACCCAAGAGAATAAAAGGGTTCGAAACATGTTGTCAGGGAGGCAGCTGGCACTGACCTTGTGACTAAATCTTCATTGCCCAAACCCTTTGTTTTTGTTTTTTTTTTAATGTCAAAGACCTCAGGCATCTTGCAGCCCAGCCCAATTCTTAAGACTTTCCCAGAGATGCACACTGTACAGGGGAATTCAGATTCAGGGAAAGCCATGGATCTATGCTGCTTTTGTATAGAGAGTTCTCTTCTGCACTTTCTCACTTCCCATCCATCTAGAGAGGTAGCTCTGTAGCCACAGCATAAGATCAGATTAAAAATAACTGCATCTATACATTTTTATCTAGGGCTTTCAGTCAGCCTCAGAGAGGGAGAGAATCCAAAGCCCTGTTTGGGGCTATTGGCAGCACCTACCACTTAATTCTGCTACAGTTCCACTACTATACTAGTAACTTCTTGATGTAGTAAAAAGTGCTTTTACATCTCTTTTTCTCAGTTATTCTCTAGACTAACCCTGTGAAGTGGGTAATACAGACATGGTTACCCCCATTTTGGATATGATGAAAGTTAGGCCTGTTATGTTTAATAGGATCTAGTTCCATAGAGTTACTGAAAAAAAACAAAAAACAAACTACACATCTTGGTAGTGTTGTTTATAATGTGCTTTTTTCACAAGAGTCCTGTGGAGTCAGAAAATCTGGATGACCTGACTTTTACTTTTCTGCATGATTTTGGGCAAGGCATTTAACCATCTTCTTGGCCTCAGTTTCCCTCTCTGTAAGATGAGAAGATATTTCTAGGAATCTCACTAATCAAACATTTAATAGACACTTAGTCTATAACAGACACTGTACTAAGCCCTGGGAGTCCAGAAATGTCAAAAACATCCCCTTTCCCTCAAGGAGTCATAATTGAATAAGAGACGAGAGACCTAAGTTGTTTTCCAGTTAGCTCTGGAACGATGATCCTTTGGTTGACTGCACTGTACAAGTGGGGGACGTTGTAGGAAATAACAGAGCTGAGACTCAAACCCAAATCTTCCAATTCTAATACTCTTTCCAAACAAGATTTGTTGTACAAGTCAGTGGATTTCAGGGTTTTGGAAAGCTCCATAGAGCTTTTCTCATAGAGCATTCAGTCAAGATCATTGACCGAATTTCTCATAGAGCCAAGACCATTTCTCATAGACCATTCATGAAATACCTACTTAGTTACCTACCATGTCAGCAGCACTGGGCTGGGTGCCAAAGAGAGTACAGAGAAGGATTTCCTGCCTTCAAAGGTGCTTACTCTTCTAATGTGGAAGATAAGACATGTATCATGGGAAAACAAACTAAAATTATACGTTAATATATAATAATGTGGAATAATAATGTGCTCTGAGTCTTTAGGTAAGAGGCCAGTGTAGATTGGTGTGCTTTTAGAAGCTGAATAGTCTGAGGGGAGGGGAGACCATCCTAAGCATTAAGATGAGAATATATAGGACACATTCGGTGAACAGTGGTCTGGAGTAAAAGATGTCTAATAAAGAGTAGTTAAGGATGCAAAGGCAAGGAATACTTTGAATGCTAGCCTAAGGCATTTGACTTTTATAATCTAAATCAGGTGCTTTTCACCTTGTTTTGTGTTTCTTTTTATATGGTATGGTAACCTTCTCAATATTATGCTTTTAAATACATTGATTATTTAGGATTGCAAAAGAAATCACAATTTTATTGAAATATAGTTGTTAAAAATTGTTTTTGAAGTTCATGAACCCCAGATTAAGACACGGTGCTTGAGATTAGGCCTCCAGGATTTGAGCTGGAAAAGATCTCAGAGGTCATGTAGTCTAACCCCCTCATTTAAGAAATGAGGAAAATAAGGCCTACAGAGGTTAAATGATTGAACAAAGTCACCCATGTAGTTAGTGGTAGATCAGAGCTTTCACTGTATTCTGAGATAATGGGAATCCATTGCTGGTTCTTTTTTAAATGTCTATGAAGCCAAATTAATTTGCAAAATGATTGAATTTTTTTAAAAAAAAAAGGATTAAGCTGCCACCAAGAAAAGATGTTACATTCCAACAGATCTTCCATCATTAGCTATGGCCATGTGTGGCCAAGTTTTTACAGCGATAGGGTTAGGAGCTGCCTGAGGTTGAATGAGTTCTGATCAGTATGAAGGCTCATGCTTTGGAAACATTTCCCTCTTGTACGTACATAATGATACTTTTATATTTGATGACTCTAGTTCAAGTTATCTCTGACATGATTATGTGCTAGTTAGAGAACAGAATTTAATTTGTCCCTGTAGGCTTCCCTAACGCTAAAAGATAGTTCTTATTCAGCTTGTCGAATGGGATCAAACTGCTTTAGAAATCTCTCCTGGGCGGTAGCAGTGCTGTTGTACTGCCCCGAATTGAATGTGGAATAGGTCTGAGAGAAAAAGCAGGTGGGAATATGTAGATGACTAGTAATTCTGAAATTGTCCCTGTAAGAAAGAACACTGTCAGGACTGCCCCAATGGAGATGTAGCTTGGGACCTTCCTGACCTTTAACTCCCTAAGGCCAGGCTGCCATCTCTTGAACAAAAGATTACCTTCTGCCGTGCATGGGGTTAGGGCTTTTGTTATCTCTCCAGTCAGCCTCTGGAGGAGACATAGAGATAGTAAAAACACCCGCTGATCTCTGGCCAGTGCTGATTGGCATCAAGCACTTTGCCCATCCAGCTACCCCCAACTCCAGAAACCATTATTTTCAGCAGTGGGGAAATCCCCAGATTGTAGATGTATAGTAGTTCAATGCCTTCATTTCCTTTTTTCCCCCAAATTCATTAATTTATTTTACTTTCAGTTTTCAACAATCGCTTCCATAAGTTTTCAGTTTTCTCCCCCTCTCTCCCTCCTCCCTTCGTAAGATGGCATGCAGTCTTATATGGGCTCTACATGTACATCCCTATTAAACCCATTTTCACATTAGTCATATTGCATAGAAGAATTCAAATGAATGGGAGAAACCATGAGAAAAACAAAACAAAACATAACAAAAGAGAAAATAATCAGTTTCACTCTGTGTTGCGACTCCGTAGTTCTTTCTCTGGTTGTGGATGTCATTTTGTTTCATGAGTCCTTTGGAAATGTTTTAGGTCCTTGCATTCCTGTGAAGAGCTAAGTCTATCAGAAACAGTCCTCACACACTGTGGCTGTTACTGTGTATAATGTTCTCCTGGTTCTGCTCACTTCATTCAGCATAAGTTCATAAAAGTCTTTCCAGATTTTTCTTAAGTCTGCCTGTTGGTCATTTCTTATAACACAGTAGTATTCCATTACATTCATATACCACAACTTGTTCAGTTATTCCCCAGTTGATGGGCATTCCCTTGATTTCCAGTTCTTGGCCACCATAAAAAGAGCTGCTATAAATATTTTTGTACGTCAGTCCTTCTCCTATTTTTATGATCTCTTATGGATATAGCCCTAGAAGCAATGCCCTCATTTTCAAGATGAGAAAATTGAAGTCTAGAGAAGTTGTGATTTGCCTAAGGTTGCACAGCTAGTGAAAGAGGAAAGAACTGTACCTTATAATAACACCATTTTGAGCTCTGGGAGAGAAAGCTGCTCCTCCCTCTCCACTGCCCCTTTCCCCCAGCTCTTCCCTCAGACCACCAAACAACAATGCCTCTAAGACCTCTGTCCCATGTTGGAAGGAGAAGATTTTATAAGTCCTCACTTCATAGTTGAGGAAAGTGAAATAAAGAAAACTTAAGGGACTCACATAATGTTTCATAGCTAGTCCACTGTGCTACACAAGATGACTTACTTCTGAACTTGCATCACAGGATACCAAGAAAATTGATCCTACTATAGTGTAACTTAGTAGGTTAGGCTCTTTGAGTTCCCATTTAGAATCATCTTAAGTAGTCACAATCTAAGTTCACATTTTTGCAACATTTTCTCATTCAGTAACCATTTGATAACAACCTGTGAGGTAGGTAGTCAAATTCCTTCTTTGGATCCTCCATAGAATAAATGTGTTGTACTTACTATGGGGACTGGGTACCTTTTATACGAAATATTTCATTGATAGCATATTTATTCTTTGGTCAAGCTATCTTTTGAAGGGACACAAACTCTATAATATTATAATCTATTCCCAGAAAGGTATATATTTTTTTGCCTTAAGTACTTTTTATTTTTATTTTTTTAATTAAATTATTTTATTTGTTTTCAGTGTTCTACAATCATTTCCATATATCTTAGATTTTTATTTTTACCTCCCTCCTCTTCCCTCTCCATCCCCGCCCAGAGACGGCATACAATTTTATATAGGTTCTTCATGTACATTTTTATTAAATACATTTTCACCTTAGTCATGTTTCATAGAATAATTAAAATGAATGGGAGAAGTCATAAAACAAAACAAAACATAATACCAAAGAAAATGATCTGCTACATTCTGCGGTCGAATTCCATAATTCTTTCTCTGGATGTGGAAGGCATTTTGCCCCAAGAGTCCATTGGGAATTTTTTAAGTCCTTGCATTGCAATGAAGTACTAAGTCTACCAGAAAAATTCCACACGCACTGTGATTGTTGCTGTGTACAAAGTTCTCCTGATTCTGTTCCTTTCAGTCAGCATCAGTTCATGTAAGTCCTTCCAGGCCTCTCTGAAGTCTTCATCATTTCTTATAGTGCAATAGTATTCCATTACATTCATATACCACAATTTAGTCAGCCAGTCTCCAGTTGATGGGCATCCCCTTGATTTCCAGTTTTTGGCCACCGCAAAGAGAGCTGCTATAAATATTTTTGTACGTGTGAGACCCTTTCCCATTTTTATGCTCTCTTGGGGATACAGTCCTAGAAGCAATATTGCTGGGTCAAAGGGTATGCACATTTTTGTAGCCCTTTGGGCATAGTTCCAAAAGGCTCTCCAGAATGGTTGGATCAGCTAACAATGAATTAGTGTTCCAACTTCCCCACATCTTCTCCAACATTTATCATCTTCCTGTTTTGTCATGTTAACCAATTTGGTAGATGTGATGTGGTATCTCAGAGTTGTTTTGATTTGCATCTCTCTAATCAATAGTGATTTAGAGCATTTTTTCATATGACTATAGATTGCTTTAATTTCTTCCTCTGAAAACTGCCAGTTCGTATCCTTTGACCATTTATCAATTGGGGAATGACTTGTATTCTTGTATATTTGACTCAGTTCTCTATATATTTGAGAAATGAGGCTCTTATCACAGACATTAGTTGCAAAAATTCTTTCCCAGTTTTCTTCTTCCCTCCTAATCTTGGTTGCATTGGGTTTGTCTGTGCAAAAACTTTTCATTCAGAAAGGTATATTTTCATACAGCAGAAGGTAGGATCCAGGGAACTTCCAGTTTATTGACTGTATGATGATTTTAGTTAATACTTTAAAATATTTTTAACTTCTTTAGTTCAGATTTTTTTCCTCTCATACAGTTCAGAGCCTCAGTTTCTCCATATGTAAAATAGGGATAATAATACCTACCTCACATGGTCATTGTGAGACTTCAGTGAGATAATAAATGTAAAATTTGAATTATTAACTAGATTTTTTCAAAACCGCTTGTCAGTGGAGGTGGTGACCATTAACTCTGAGACCTGCACATTGCCCAGGTGCTGCACCATTATGGTTTGACGCGTATCTGTTTTTTCCTGCTCTTTTAAGCCCAGTTTCTGATGACGCATGGGTTTCTGCCCTATGTTGCCTGAGAAATTGCGAGCCAGAGCACCTGAAGGAATAGCCAGGTTAAACAATATAAAGTCAGCAAATGGATTTAACACAGAATGAAAAAGGACAAGATTAGATACTTCTATGGCAGAAAGTTGTAGCGTATTAGTAAGGGGCCCAGTAACAGAGAGAGTCAGGTAGTCCAGAATCTTCATGCTCTAACCATCAAGATAAACAGCAGAAAGCCTCGAAGTCAATGATGGTTATTTTCAGGAAAAAAATCAGACTTCCTGAATTTTTTAATACAGGAGAGCCTAACACTGTCTGGCTATACCCCCTAGTATCAGACTCCCCAGGTCTAAAGAAAAGTTAATTTGATGATTTACCCTTTTTCGAGCCTTCCAAAAGGCCCAGAAGTCCTTCTAAAAAATCCTCAAAATCTCAGTGAGGATACCACCCCATCCATGAGACCTTTTCTCATGTCCCCAGCTATGAATGTCTTCCCTACAAGATTTCCTTTATTTTGGAAATCCTAAGTGTATACATATCATCTCCCCCAATAGAATGGAAAGTATTTGAGGACAGGGACTGTTTCCTTTTTGTCTTTTTATTCTCCGCAGTTTTCACAAAAATGCCTGGCACATACGGATGTTTAATAAATGCTTGTGAATGAGGAATTGAATGCACTACCCCTATAAACTCTTAATCTCTCCCACATTACAGCAATGTTTTTTACAGTTATCATTTATTACTTTTAACATTGATTTCATTTTAAATTTCTGTTCTTGATCTTCTCCCTCCTTCCCACCCCTCCACCACCCACTGTAAAGGCAAGAAGTGTTATTAATTATGCATGTGAAATTATGCAAAACCTATTTCCCTATTAATGATATTGGGGGAAAAATTAGGAAATTGTACTTCTGTTTGAACTCAGAGTTTATCAGTTCTTTCTCTGGAAGAGGATAGCATTTTTTTCATCATGAGTCCTTTGGAACTGTCTTGAATCATTGTATTGATCAGTTACCAAATCTTTTTATTGTGCACAATGATCTCCTGGTTCTTTTCATTTCACTTTGTGTCATATATAGGTCTTGCCATGTTTTTTTCTGAAACATCCCCTTCATCATTTCTTTTAACAGTAGTATTACATTACATTACTATTCCACAACTTGTTCAGGCATTTGCCAGTTGATGAGCATCCTTTCAATTTCCATTTCTCCGGCATCACAAAAAGCTGTTATAAATATTTTTGTACATGTAGGTCCTTTTCCTATTTCTTTGATCTCATTGGGATATGAGCCTAGTGGTGGTATTCTTTGATCAAAGGGTATGAACAGTTATATAATCCTTTGGGCATAGTTCCAGACTGTTCTCCGGAATGGCTGAGCCAGTTCACTATTCCACCAGTGGTCCATCATCCCCTACAGCATTTTTCACTTTTTTCCCTATTTACTTAGTATTTTGTTTTTCCCCCAAATTATAAGCAAAAAAACAATTTTTAACATTCAGTTTTTAGAATTGAGTTCCAAATTCCCTTTCTTCTTCCCTCTTCTCCCTCCTCATTGAGAAGGCAAGCAGTTTGATATAGCTTATACATGTGCAGTCATGCAAAACATTTCCATGCGAACATGTTGTGAAATAAAAAACAAACCAAAAAAAGACAAGGAAAATAAAGTTTTTTTAAAAAAATATGCTTCAATCTGCATACAGATTCCATCATTTTTTTCTCTGGAGGTGGATTTTTATCATAAATGCTTTGGAGTTGTCTTGGATTACTATATTGCTGAGCCTAGCTAAGTCATTCACACATACAATATTATTGCTATCATGTACAATGTTTTCCTGGTTCTGCTCATTTCACTTTGTATCAGTTCATGTGAGTCTTTCCAAGTTTTTCTGGGAGCATCCTGCTCTTTATTTCTTATCCTACAATAGTATTCTATCACAGTCATATAACTTATTCACAACTTGTTCAACCATTCCCCAGTTGATTAGCATCCCTTTAGTTTCCAGTTCTTTACCACCACTAAAAGTGCTGCTATAGATAATTTTTGTACATATAGATCCTTTTTCTTTTTTGTTCCTTTTTGAGGTTTTTTTTCCTATCCTTGGAATACAGACCTAGTAGTGGTCTTTCTGAGTCAAAGGATTTTGCATGATTTCATAGTTCTTTGGACATATTTCCAAATTGCTCTCCAGAATGATTGAATCAGGTGGCAATTCTACCAGCAATTCATTAGTGTCTCAATTCTCCCACACCCCTCAGTTTGTCATTTTCCTTTTCTGTCATATTAACCAATGTGATAGGAGTGGGGTGGTATCTCAGAATAATTTTAATTTGCATATCTCTTATCAATAGTGATTTAGAGCATTTTTTTCATATCTATAGATAGTTTTAATGCCTTCATCTGAAGCTATTTCACATTTTCTTCTATTTTTTTCATTCTTTTGACTTTGTTTTATTGTTTCTTGAAGTCTTATGGAATCATTAGCTTCCACTTGCCCAGTTCTAATTTTTAAGGAATTATTTATTTCCATTGGTGAGCTTCTATATCACTTTTTCCATTTACCCAATTATGCTTTTTAAGGAGTTCTTTTCTTCGGTGAATTTTTGTACTTCCATTTCCATTTGGCCTCTGCTGCTTTTTAAAGTTCTTTACTTCAGTGCATTTTTTGCCTCGTTTACAATTAGGCAATTCTGTGGGGTTTTTTTTAAGGTATTGTTTTCTTCAGTACTTTTTGTGCCTGCAAATTCTCTTTCGTAATTTTCTTGGATCACTCTCATTTCTTTTCCCAATTTTTCCTTTATCACTCTTATCTCTTTCTTTAATTCTTCCAGGAATTTTGCTGGCTTTGGGTCCAATTAGTATTTTTCTTTGAGACTTTGCTTGTAGCTGTATTTACATTGTCGTCTTCTTCTAAATGTATGTATTGGTCTTCCCTGCCACCATTAGTAGCTTTTTACGGTCAAGTTCTTTTTTTGTTGTTTGCTCATTTTCCCATCCTATTTCTTCACTTAGAACTTTATGTTAAAGTTGGGCTCATCTCACCTGGAGATGGGGAGGCACTGTGACTTCAGGCTTTTTCATTGTGCTATTTTCAGATCTAGTTCTGAGGGTTTGCAAGTTTCCTGTGTTCCAAGGTGGGGTGGTCCTAGGAAAGGTGTGATCACTGCTTTCCTAGTCTACATTCTGTTCCTTACCCAGGAAGGGCCCCTTGTACTGTGCAGTTATAAATACTAGTACTCCTCTTGACCCTGTGACTGGGGCCTCTGCTTTCTTATGACCATAAGTACTAATATTCTTGTTAGACCTTGAACTATGACCAGGGTTCCTGTTCTCTTTTGACCAATCACAAACATTCCTCTCTGCCCTGAAACTGCAACCCAGAACTGATTAAGGGGAGCAGAGTTGCCAATCAGTGCCCATTGTACCCAGTGCCAGCAAAGGGTTCCCTGTAACATCTTTCTGGCCAATTGTCCAATCACTTTAATGTGTCTTGGCCAAGAGCTCCTGAAATTGTTGCTTCTATTGTTGTAACTGCCTCCAAGGACTATCATTGGTGCATGCCCAGGGCCTTCAACCCCTCGTGTTATAGATATGTGTTACACCCGTGGTGTTACAGACCTCTCCTATGGACCTCCTAAGTTGTGTTAGCCTGGAAAAAATGTTTCCCTCTGACTTTGTCTTGGTTCTGCTTCTCAAAAATTTGTTTTGAGGAGTTATTTTAAAGTTGTTTGGCAGAGACCATTGAGAGAGTTCAACTGGGCCCTGGCCTGTATGCCACCATCTTGGCTGTGCCCCTTACTACCTTATTTTTAAGAAGAGTAGTTTACATTCACTGCTCCCACTTCTTTTCCAAGCACTCACACTTCAAACCCTATATTGTGTTTTCTTTCTTTGCCAGTATTCTGAAATTGTTTTCGTATGACCAATGACCTTTTTATAGTCCTTGTTCTTTTCTAATTCCTTTGCAGCATTTGGCTTTGGCTATCAAAAAGCATTTGGCTTTTGTGCTAAAACACAGCACTCTTATGTTCCTACTTCTAATTCTCTGAGCAGTCCTCAATATCCATTGCATCTGTATCCTTTTCTCAGTCCCTTAAACATGGGCCCTGTACTTAGCTCTTTTCTTTCCCTGTACCCTTTATTGTTTTCATCCACCCACATCCATCCACTCTTCACAGCTCCAGCACTATGTTTCCACCTGCCTATCTGATACTATGCAGATGAATCAGAGAATCTGAGAACTGAAAAAAGATCTCAGGTAATCTAATCTAATTATAAATATGCAAAACCATATTTATCATAACCCCTTCAAGTTTTTTTAAAAGACACTTTGCCCCCTTTAGTCTTCAGTATTTTTGAGGGGAATTGACATTCTCCCAGTCATCCAGGCTCAGAACCTCTTGAGTCACCCACCTTTGGCCCTTTATTTTTCCTCATTCTCCCCTCCTCAATTATTGTGTGTATGGAAAGTCCACTGAACTTGACAGCTCCCTCTCAAGTCCAGATTCCTCTTTCCACTCTCATTGTAATCACCTTAGTTTATCATCCCCACTATTGTAATGATTTCTTTCGTGATCTTGCTGCTTCCAATCTGTGCCCTCTCTCATCCATGTTTTATACCCTTGCTTGTAAACATTCCTGATGCTTCACTCTAGCAACGTCACTTATTTGCTCAAAACCCTAAGGTCATCCTCTTTTATCTTGGAATTCAAGTTTGGCCACAGTCTGACTTCAGCCTGCTTTTTCTCCCTTATGTCATGTTAGCCTTCTTTATATACTCTGCATTCTAGAGTTGTCCCATTTCTGTGCCCTTGTTCACGCTGTACCTCCTGACTGTAATGGCCTCCTATCACTGACCCAGTTCTGTCTGTTGAGATTCTTCCCTTCCTTCTAGGCTTACCACAGACATCTCCTCCAACTGGTTCCCTCAGCTGAAGCACTCTCTCCCACAGCTTGATTTCTCCTAGCATTTTGTTTGAATCTGTCCTTGGCATCTATCTATTACAGTTTATTTTTCTACTAACTTTTCATGAGCTCCGTAGATCAAATTGCTATGCCCTATTACATCTTTATGCCCTCAGTGCTTAATGTACTACCTTATATGTAGTAGACATTTAAATTCAGAAAACATTTATTATGTTAACATCATGCTATGCCTGTTTGAGACCTTCCTACAATGACATAGCTACATTTTCAAGTTCAATCTGAAGGCTTTGGGAGATCCATATTCCCACAGAACTGTGGATAATATCTGTTGTGAGGGGTGAGGCAATACCAGTGTAGGCTGTGTAGTTAAGGCACTAACTTTTTTTTTTTTTTTTAAGCAATACTTTCTATTTACTTTCCACTCCCAGGGATGGGATTTTGGGGTCCTTTGAAATTTGCTAGACATTTAACAAGGAATAGGAGGATATAGGCTTGCTTGGATTCTCTAAAATATTCCTTAAAACTATAAGCAATCTGGTATGGTTACTAAGAACAAATGAGAAGATTTTTTTAGCATCCAGAAGCAGTCTGTGGTCATGAGAAAAACATAAATTTCAGAAAATCGAGTTTCTAAATCTTGGTTTTGCTATTCAATAGATGTGAGACCTTGGATAAGTCACCTAAAATGCATGGTCTCAAATTCATCATCTTTGAACATAAGGGATTTGGATACAGGGAATACAAAATTCTCTTTGATCAAATGAGTTAATGTTTGCAAAATGTTTAGCACAGTGCCTGGTATGTAGTAGGTACTTTATAAATATTTATCCCCTTTCTTTGAATTCTATGATCTTGTACTTACAAAATAGTTTGGGCTAGGTAGATGATGGATTGAGAAAGCAGAAGTAATGGATAAACATTTCATTTGGAGGGATTATGCAAAACAATAATTCTAACATATTTGGCTAGGGTTAGAATAAATTTAATGCTCAAAACTAAGACCAAGATATACAGTATGGCTTGCATTTACTTATAGGGGTTTTCCACTATTTTTGTGTCATCAATTTCTTTGACCATCTGATGAATGAATCCCTTCTCAGAATCATGTATTTAAAGACGTGGAATAAAATATATAGGAATGCAAAGGAAACCAGTTACATTGAAATGTCATTGTCAGTTTTTTAAAAATATTCGTAGTCTCTGGGTTAAGAACTCCTGATTTAGTACTTCACAATTTGGAACTGGAAGGAAACTTTAGAAAGATCGTATAGCCTTTGATCTAGCCTTTCATTGTATATGCAAGAAAAACTACTTACCAAAATAGTCTGAGTTGCTGTACAAGTTGTACTAGTTAATGGCATAGCCAAGATGAAAAACCACATCGGCAACCTCCTAATTCATTGCTATTTCTACTATACCATATTACCTCTTAGTAGCTGTTGTAAAGTGTATACACCCACACACACACACACACACACACACACACACACACACACACACACATGCAAAAAGAGGAACAAAGCCAGGAGAGAAATGCATAAAAGACTTAAGAATACAAAGGAAACCAACTATATAGAAATATAGTTATAATTTTTTTTCTAAGTTCACAGACACCTTGTCCTAAATCTTTTAATGTTATGTCAATGGAGCACACAGGCTTCCTTTTGCTACATGGCCAGCCTTAGAGTGCTCCTCCACAGTTTCCTCCATTGGTGATGCATTGTAGCCAGTGCATACGCACTGCAAACTTTTCCATTGTCTCTGGGTGATCCTCAACTTGGATTCTTCAGACTCTGATATTCTAGGACTATAGACATTGTCATTAATCAGCAGCAGCGGCATAACTGGCATTTATAGAATGCTTTAAAGTTTGCAAAGGCTTTTGAAATTTTTAGTTCAAAAGATGTGCCTCTGTTTCAGGGCAGTGCTTGAAATCATTAAAAACATTACATAATTTCCTTTCCTAAGGGCGCTCCGACCCATTCTCTTAAGGCACAGTTTATTATGTATTCAAAGTATCTGTCCAAGATACATGGAGTGATTTATTATTCTTAAGTACTTGTTACAAGTTTCTTGGGCAGCTAGGTGGTGCAGTGGATAGAGTGCTGAGCTTAAGAGTCAGAAAAATTCATCTTTGTGAATTCAAACCCAGCCTCAGACACTTACTAGCTGTGTGATCCTGGGCAAGTCACTCAACCCTGTCTGCTTCAGTTTCCTCATCTGTAAAACGAGCTGCAAAAGGAAATGGCAAACTACTCCAGAATCTTTGCCAAGAAAATTCCAAATGGGGTCATGGAGAATTGAACATGACTGAAAAAATGAATTTACAACAACAAACATGTTTCTTATTCATTTGTACTATACTCCATGGTCACAAAATACCTTTGGCGAACTCATATCTCCTTGTTTTACGCTTTTCTTGATATTTATAATTGGATGGTTACACAATAAAGTTGTCTCTTCTGTTACATCTTTCAAAGATTCTTCAGTGATTCTAATACATGAATGATAGATACCTTGCTAGAAGAGATACTTTAGACAGAACTTTGCTCCATCAAACTAAACACTTTTTTTATGGTCATCAATAAATACAGTTAGTGCTTGTATTCTTTCTACCTCTCAATCACTTGTGTGATTAAGAAGATAGAGTTTTTTTAAGGTAGCATTTGCAGAAGGCTTCTTTTCGCCTGTCATTCCTTCATCAAGGTTTCTGGGATGTATATAGTGATTATTCTTATACAGATCTTGTAGAGATGAGAAAGTATTCTCTTGGTTCACTACATTTTTGGTGATGGATATTTTTTTCCTAAGCCATTAGTATGCTCCCCTTTTTCATTTAGTTTGGCATTCTCTCCCTTAGTCTGGTTACGATTCTACCCTTTCCTTCTTGGGTCTCTTTTGTGTATATTTAGTCTAATCTAGCCCATGATCTTCTTTTTATTCAGTGTTAGCTTCATTTCTTCATGCAATACTTTGGAAATTGATCGTAGAGTACAGATGTAGTTTCTGTACTTATTAATGGTTAAAGTAGTTTGTTACAAAAACCTTTGCAAATCTTTTCTGTTTTCTTTTTTCATCTTTAAATGTCCTCAAGATGTTTTTTGTTTATTTGAGTTTCTTGCCACGATTTTTGTAAATCAGTCTTTCCCTCCATTACTTTTTTCTTTTATGAGGTGAAACTTCTGATAATCTTCCATCTTTATAATTTTTTTTTTTAAAAAAATGTTTTCCTTGTATCCCATATCACTTAGCAAGAAGAATAAGTATTGTCTACAGGAGGCAGTTTCTGGGTTCTTTTGTTGATTTACTTAGGTTAGATTTTGTTGATTTATTTAGATTAGATTTTCTTAGGTTAGATTTCCTAAGAATACTCCAACAGCCTGTGTCAAAGTCAGTTTTTATTCACTTTCCATTTCTGCATCCATTTGTATGAATGATCAGTATTCATATGTAGAATTCAAAAGGAAAAGTATAACTCCTTTTATAAACATCATTCTTGGTATCCCTTGTGGAGCAAGCCTCAAGACTCTTTCCCTTGGTTTTGGTCAAGCTAGTTAGAAAAGACAAAAAAAAAATTCTTTAAGATACTTTGATTGTTTTCTACTTACCAAGTTTGCCGCCTTATATTATATCCCTAAACTGTTGGGAAGATCAGATCAGCTCAAGTGAAATCATTTTTTTCTAACCCCTTAGTTTTTACATATAGGAGTCTTGCATCCTAAGAGGAAATAAGGATGCTGTTTCACTACGACCATCACAATGAGCCAGTTACCACCCTAGAATTCTAATGGACAAGGTATGGTGGTTCGCTTATCACAAATCATTTTTTTACAAGTCAGTTGTCAGTACATGTAGTAAATTCCAACAATAATAATAGTAAAATCGAGAAAAAGGAGGTAGAACTAACGTTTGTATGGGGCTTTAAGGTTTGCAAAGTGCTTATCTTATGTAATCTGTTTTAAAATCTCATGAGACAAACTTATTAAGTAATAGGAATATAAGAATCTGATCAACTCTCCCCTCTTTTCAATTATTTTCTACTTAGTCCAAAACCCTGACTACTTTGGGGGAAAGGGGGGAATTATGTAGTGCATTAAAGCAACCCCAGTGAGATTTTGGAGTGGGATTTAATGGAGGCTAAAGCTTTGGGCAGTCCCTAAGTGTTTAAATTATTACCACGTCTTTTCCCTTCCCTAAGACCTTACTTTGTATTTAAGGCATTCTAGGCCATGGGACTGTTTAAGCTGCTAATTTTATATATGAAATTGCTTAATCAGTATTCCCAAATTCCAGTCAACTAGCCAAAGGGTGTAAAAGAAGTAGTTTGAATTTTTTAGTATGAGTGTTCACACCTGGGAAATTGGCAAATACAAATCAGGGTTTGATTTATTGTTTTCTTGATTTTCTAAATTTAAGAAAATGTTGGAGAAAATGTTAACAATGTAGACTAAACTTAAAAATGTATCCTGCATATTTTCCCCCTGGAGAACTAGTTACTAAAACACTTGAATAATGCTCATTTAGAACTATCTCTAGTAAGAAGACCCTGTAGTGGTCAGAAAGAAATGAGTATCACTTTCTGAATCAGTAGTCATGCTATAGGACAATATCTAGTGTGTTCATAGTGCTTTGAGGCCTACGGAATAATATTCATTCACGTATTTTAAACTTTTCTCACAGCCTGGTCACATACATTAAAAATATTTAGAATCATAGAATCTCAAATTTAGAGGGGACTTTTCAATGCCATCTAAACAAACCCATACTCAATCTATAAGCATTTATGTGCAGTTGCTGTGCTAGGAGAGGTTAGATAGTTGGATTGGCCCAGTGGTTAGAGTGGTTAGGTTTGGAATCAGGAAGATTTGAGTTCAATTCTGGCATCAGATACTTCCTAGCTGTGTGACCTTGTGTTAAGGGCAAGGAAAATACAATCTTTTGCTATTTTGTATAAAGTGCCTCTGATTGAAACTTGCCTTTATCTACCAAGAGTCTTTACTAGGAGTAAAGTACAGAAACAGGAGTTTTATATGCATTTGTATTGTTAATTATTTTAATGTGATTGAAGATCTTCCCCACCTGGGATGGGCCTGGGATGATTTGTAGAAAGGCCCATACCTTTTGTTAATGAGGCACTGGTTCCCAAGGATTGTGAAGCCTCCTGTCTCTAAAAAATGTGTAAGTATCCTGAAGGTGAGGTTTTACTTTGGGGCATAGTTTTTGGAAGAAAGTTTGTGTGTCAGATGAGACTTTTAGAAGCCACTAAGAAGCCACCCGGCTTTGAAAACCCAGATATTGGTGTTTTCCTCTCTGGTAACTATGTATGCATGGTCAGGCAGTTGCATCTGTCTGTTGAATTGTGATGTATGCGTTTCTCCCTGTCAGGCAGTTTGGAAACACTACCTATTGATTTAGATTTCTCTGTATTTTCTCTGAAGTTCAGGTTACTGACTTTTTCCCTTGAACTAAGTGAATGACTCATGTGCTTGAATAAAGTGATTGTTGACTTCTCGAAAGTTGCAAATCTAAGAACCTGTGATAGAAGCCCCCCTCTCACCCACCCCGGGTATGTCTGGGTGCTTGCTGTTCTCCCTGTGCAAGTGACTTAATCCTGTTTGCCTCAGTTTTCTCATCTGTAGAATGAACTGGAGAAGGAAATGGCAGACCACTCTAGTATTTTTGCCAAGAAAACCCAAAATGGGATCACAGGCAGTCAGACATGACCAAAATGTCTGAACAACAACGGCATTTTGTTAAGCACCCAAGATACAAAGAAAAGGTCAAAACATCCCTGCCCTCAAGGACCATACACTCCAATGAGGAAAGCAACATACATAAACCAGTGCATTCAAGATGAATATGGAGTATATTGGACATTATCTTAGAGGTTACGGCGAGCTAGGGAGTTGGGGAGGAGGACCAGGAAGTGATGTTTGATCTGTGTTTTAAAGAAATCCAGGGGATTTAATAACTGTTGGTGAAGGAATGAGTGCATTCCAAGGATCAGGAACAGCTAGTACATAGGCAGGAGGTGGGATGTAGTGTATGTGGAGTAGCAAGTAGGCAGTTTGGCTAGATCATAAAAAAAAAGAGAGTCCTCTCTAAAAACTGTCCAAGAAGTGAGCCTTCTTTGCCCAAAGACGTCCAGGGAGGAAGAGTTCCCCACCTGAGGCAGCCTATCCCTCTTAGAGATAGCTCTAATCTTTAGTCACTCCTTCCTTACACAAAGCCTAAATTGACCTTTTTGTAATCTATACAAATTGCAGAAAGATGAAGTGAGGGGAAAGGTGGTTGCAGAGCTGCTAAGTTTTAGAACTAAAATTCACAGTCAGGTCTCCTATCATCAAGCCCAGTGCCCTTTTCACTGTCCTATAATGCCTCTCAGAAGGATTTTCCCATGGAAATAGTAGATGATTTCAGTAGTTCAGAGCTTGCTGTCCAAGGTTAGAAAATGTTCTTGAAAAGGTGCTAGTAAATTTTTGTTTTAGGATTGTAATTTGTACAGCTAAACTTGTTCGCTGGGCTTATAAGTCCAAAACTCACTTTCAGTGGAGTCTCTTACTTGGGTGCTTCTAGGTCTTGATTCAGGACAGACTGTCTCTTGTATGTGGGTAGAGTGACTGTTAGTATTGAACCAGTTTCAGGACTGGCTGCACCAATTCCAAGTACATCTTCTAAACGTAGAGCTTTATTTGGTCGTCAATAGGTGCTGGGATACCCCAGCTTCATTGGCAAATAGGCTGAGATCATTGACTAAACTTTGGTGAGGGGGAGCAGTTTTGATTTAGTTTTTTACTTAAAATTATGTTGTTGTTCATTCTTTTTTTTCCTCTCCTTCTATGTTTCCCACCTGTTCAGTGGGTATCACAGGGAGTTTAAGAAGAATAATAATAATTGGGGACTTTAATAAAGTGCTTTAAATTGGAGCTTCACAGCAATTCTTTGAGGCTGACCCTATTACGCTATCTACTTTCCAAATGAGCGAACCGAGTCCCAGAGCAATGAAGCAACTTTTCCAGAAAGACAGAACTAATGAGTGTCTGAGATGGGCTTCAAACCCAAGCCTTCTTGACCCTAAATCCTATACCCTGTTCAGTACACTGCGCTACAATGATGCTTCCTTGCATTCGAATTCTTTTAACAAGAATTTTCTTTAAATCTGACCTATCTTTAGTAAGCTGCATGCATCCATATGCTTCCCACATTGTCCACCTGTAAGGAAAAGTTAAATGTTTTCTTTTCTCTCAAGTGGAATTTTTTCGATCCTAATTTATCTGGTAGGAGGCATACCTGTTCATTTACCTTTGTTACTCAATCAGAAGAAATGGGTCATCATTGAAATCTGGCAATGTAGATGGTAAACTTGGCCAAATAATCTCATTATAGGCTTCCCTAGCCAAAAAATAATCTTATTTTTTTTTTTTTCAAAAAAGAGCCATGATTAGTACCAGTGGTGTTTTCTTTCTCCGAGTACGCATCACATCTTGCACTGCATTTAGAATTATGTCGACTGTCTGCTAACCATTCTTCCTTTTCTTCTACAGCCTCCAAGTCTGTTATAAATAGTATGCTGCGGGACCCTTCTCAGATTCCAGATGGAGTTCTAGCAAATCAGGTCTATCAGGTATTAATCACAGCTGTCTATTCTCAGTGGCGATGCTGTTATCTGCCTAGCAGAGTAAAGGATTTTAAACCTCATTTAATTACTGTCATCATAAACTATCACTGAGGTCAGGGTGCACCATAAATGGCAAGGCAATATTTGTGAGAAGAGCATTTCAGTTTTTAATAGCTTTGCTTTTATAGTGAATAAAAAGCATGCAATTTTTGTTTTCTGTGATTAAATCAGAAAAAAACCAGCCTCTTGATAGCCTTTCTTCTTTCTTTTTCCTTTTTTTTTTTTTTTAAAGAAAAGTAATTACTGTTTTTAGGCCACTGCTCGCCTCTAATAGTATGTACTGTTGCCCAACACCACTCCTCTTCTCTTTTTTGTTGGCAGTGTATCGTGAATGACTGCTGTTATGGACCACTGGTAGGCTGCATCAAACAGTATCCTTTCCCATAAACTGTTAGGTGCACAATCGGCGAGCTCACACTGCAGAGGAGACGTGTCTCGCTTTAACCTGACATAAAGTTCTGCTTCACAAAACACATTTCCTGCTCTTCTATTGTACATTCAATCAACGGGAGGGTCACAGCGGACCTCTCTCTTCTCCTGCTTAAGAAAAACCGGAGAGGCCAACGGAAGGTGTCAGTTCAGCAGTCGGACATTCACACACTTATTTTAAACTGCTTGGTTTCTGATGAGATAAAAGGTACAGAGCCATTAGGCAGATAACCTACTATCCTGGATTGTATTTGACCGTTTCTCAGGAATTTTTTTTAATGTAATAAAGTTCCATTTAAAATGGGTAAAATAGGATCAAATTCATTGGAATAACTTTCTAGTCTGAGGTTAAAGGTGGTGGATTCAATTAAGATATCAAGGACTACTACCTTTTAAAGGGAAGAAGAGTCTTATTGTTTAAATGGCTGATTAAAATCTGGAAATAACATTTAGAATTCTTTAAATTCTCTTCCTCCTCCTCTTCCCCCTCCCCAACCCTGTACTAAATTTTAGGCTGTGAGATTCTTCCTAGTTACTGTTGTAAAAAAAGAATCACTAGTTATGAATCAAAGATGTTGAAATGATTTAAAGAATTAAATTGGTTGAATAAAAACATTTTTTAAACTAACTTTGCTAAAAATTGTTATTATGAAAAGAGATGGTAGATTCTAATAATTGTTCTGAAAACATTTTCATCTTGGGGAGAGAGTAGGGGGAAGGACAAGGAAAAGGGTGATCTAGAACTGTCTTTTTCAACATTGGATTCTCCTTCCACTATTGCAGAGTCCTAACTCATTTGTAAGATAGTCTTAGAGTTGCCTGGTCCACTAAAGCACATTGAGTGACTTGCCCGTGGTTAAACAGCTAACGTGTCAGAAAGAGAACTTGAGTTCTTGCCTTCCTGATTCCAAGACTGGCAATCCAGGGGACAAAGCCTTTTTTTTTTTTTTTTTTTTTTATATTAAGGCATAACAAATGATATGAAGTCACTGGCCCAAATTTTCGTATTCAGTTTAATTTCTAGATGCTGATTTTTTTTTCCCTCTTGCATGTTTTTGGTTGGTATAGATGAAACTAAACCAAAACCAAAGTCTCCTTGGTCACCAGGTGGGAGACATTCCTCTAGAACCCTTTTGTCAGTTTCATCAGACACAAACTAATTTTCCCCCCAACTGCTGCATCTTTAGGAAACTACAACAGTGCATAGACTTGTAACTTCATCACAGGTATTTGTTATTCTGTAGATACTGCTTGAAAGAATTCATTCACTTTCTCTCTTTATCTTTCAAATATAAAGTTAACTTTGATTTTTTTTTGTCTTTAACGAAGGGCTCTAAGATATTTAATGCCTGTTATATTGAGTTGTGTAGTCTGTCTCCTCTATAATATTTGAGATTTAATAAAAACACAGAACTAGCCTCAACGCATCTTTCCATTAAACCAAAAAGAGACGACATCTCTCTCCCTGTCATCAAATTAATGAGAGTGCTGGAAATCTTAAAAGTTTGCCAACCTCATGTTCAGCACATTTGTATTACAACTAATGTTGTCTCAGAGTATCTGGTGCTGAATTAGATGTTAATTTTAAAGCACATAAAATAGTTAAAAATCAATTTAAAGTTAAGGTTTTAAAAGCATAATGTCTTCTGAAGGATTGCATATTGATTTTAAATATAACTCTCTAATTATAAATGCATGGACTAAAGTATGAAGTCAACCTCTTTGTAAATGCCAGGAGGCTATTTTTCAGTAATAGTTCAGATGCTTACGGGAAACTAGATTGCTGTACTGCTGGAGTAGAAAATGGCTTGTGAGGTTATTTACAAGTTTTGCCCCATGGTCACTGCCATACATCAATAATAGGTATTATTATAGACTAAGTCTAAGTGTTTCTGCTTATGGTGCATTATAAATTCTGTTTGCAGTATTTTCCTTACATTTTTGTAATCATTCAATTTCCCTTTTTGGCTCTGTTCTTGCCAGCAGAGTTTAATGTAGGACATGATTTCAGTTGATAAAGACAATGATAGATGTATGTAAATGGATTTCACTAGATTATGTTTTTTTGCATTTCCATGATGACTATTGCTAGTAAAATTGCTGGTTTTTACAAGCTTTATTTTCCAGTTCTTGCACTTTATGTAAATCTGTAGCAAGTAAAACATCATAAAGGAATAGATTTTTTTCCCAAAGTTTAAATTAGCCATTATTTTTAGCATGCTCAATATGATAAAATGAACGTTATATTCTAGAATTTTCTTTCTGCACAGAGATATTGGAGATTTGGGGAGGTTTTACATTCTTTGAGGCAGCATACAATAGTGTCTAAAGGACTAGCCTCAGAATCAGAGTCAAGAAGATTGGTGTTCAAGTCTAGACTCTGAATTCTCCTTTCCATGTGACTATAGGCAGATCACTGAACATCATATTTGATGCCCTAGCCAACCAACTCTCTAAAATTATAAGGTACAGATGAGTTCACAATCTTATTGGTAGAAGGAGTTTCCATGCTAGAAGTTTCTATATGGATATAACCACAATTTCCCCTACCTCCAAACATATACAAATACAAGTTCCACTTCTAATGTGTAATGTTTGTATGACCTTAGGCAAGTCACTTGATCTTACTAGACCTTAGTTTTCTCAACTATAAATGGGATTTGGAAGGAAGGGTAGAGAATAAGTAAGTGAACTAGATGGTCCCTAAGATCTTTTCCAGAGGTGCTATTCTGTGATCTTGAATAAGTTACCTTAACTGATAAACAAGAAACACAGGGTATGAGATTTCCATGAAATATTTTATCTTCCTCTGAATGGAATTACTGTTTTCCCATGGCAGTGAGCATGGTATTCACTCTGTTCTGTGATACCTTGTTCATCTTCAGCAAACCACAGCAGTTCACAAGAGGTAAAAGCACGTTTATTTAATATTATAGATATAAAGACTTTTTATACCATTACAAAAATGTGGCAGCCATCATTTTCTATGTAGAATAAAAGGATAAATTGATTATTTGCTAATAGGAAACATGAGAACAAACTAGAAGTATCAATTGTTATTCCTCTTCTTTTTTCCCTCTTTCTTTCCACCCCATATTTTGTCTTCCTTTCCTTCCACTCTCTATAGACCTAGAATGAGTAGGAAATTCTACTTTGGCTTTCCAAAGTAACTTCTGGACACAGATAATAATGCCGGAAGCTTAAAATGCTGTGGGTTTCATTTCTGTACCATCAGTAACCTCAGTTTCATGATTCAACATTTTGGATGTAAATAATTTACAACCATAAAAGTGAGAGCATATTTTATGTGGGGTAGAAGTAAATAATTTAGGTCTCAAATGTGGAATGCCCCAAGTAACCAGATACCCTTGAGTGGCATTACTCAAATTACTTCAATGAATTCTACACAAGCATGAAAATTTTGTAATTTTTTTTGAAAAAGAAAGCATCGGTGGGGGGGGGGGAGATATTGTTATTAGAAATTAAGGATGAGAAACTGCCTTTAAGGGTATCCAAAGAAAGAAAAGAAAACATCAAAGGAGGTAATAGTCCCTATAGTCTCTTACAACTTTCTCTGATAAGTAACATGCGTCAGTATCTTATCAATTGTAAGGTTTTTTTTGAACAATGATAAAATCTTAATGTTTCACACTTTACAAAGGCTTTTCCTCAGAACAATCCTCTGAGGTAGTTGTGTACATGCTTCTCCCCCACCGCAGCCCCAATTTTACAAATCCAGAGATCAGAGAAGTTATGTGACTGGCTTGTTGTATGAAGGTTAAGACAACAGCCAGTAGGGACTCCAACCTACCCAGGCCTTTGGACTTCAAGTTCAATGCTCTGACTTATATTTGTTGATAAAGAACAAAAGAAGCCTGTAGTCCCTGCCCACAAATAGCCTCTATGTTTTATCGAAGTTGAAGTCTTAAGATGTATATAATCAGGCTCTAAGAACCCACAGTAAACCATACAGTACAGTAAGTTATGATGCAGGCCAGGCCAACATTATCAAAGTGAAATGAGGAATTTAGGTAATTATCTGGAAAATTGATAACAAATGATTTTTTTCTGAACTAGTTAAGAAACTGGAGAAAAGGCAGCGTAGTATAACTTTAGCTGAAAGTGCCCCTGGACCCAGTGACATGGAAATTGAGTTTAATTTCTAGCTCTGACAATTACTGGCTTTCTGGCATTGATCAAGTGACTTCATTGTCTTTGCAATGCTATCTCACAGGGTTGTTGAGAGCGAAACATCGTCTACACCTTAAAGTGCTACATAAGTGTAAACTCTATCTGTTTATGTGTGTGAGTATAATAATAGCCCATTTATCCAGAGGTCAGGTTTCTAAGGCAACCTCAGCCAACACAACTGAAAATTTGGAAGTAGAAAAGATCGCAGAGAACCTGCAATAGCTCTTCTAGAGTTGCTCTGCTAAATCCAGCCTTTAGGCACCCACTCAGACCTTTACTGATTATCATTTATTTATTACAATGTTTATTATTTATTGTTTTACTTTTCATATTATTATTTAAATTAATTATTAACAAGCTTAGTTATCTTGTTTCCTAGACCACAGTCGACTGAGATGGTGCCCTAGAAAGGAGGGTGGAAAATAGCATTTAGCAACAGGTGTTGATGGCTGTTGCCTTTCCTATACCTGTGCCTGACAGCAAGGGAGAACACAGAAAAACTCAAAGGCAGTGGTGGAACTGCTGTCTGTATTTTAGCGTAGTATAAGGACAGATGTTTACAGCGATTCCCTGAATCGTTAAGAAATAGGCCAAGTTATCTTTATTTCAATTTAATTTATATGTAATATACGTCTGTATGGCTTTTAAGTTATTTATTCTTAGAGAGGCAGCATAATATTGTGAATGGAAAACTGGCCTCAGAGCCAGGAAGACCTGGCCTAAGTCCCACCTCTCACATGTGTTGGCTATAAGAATCTGGGCAAATCATTTTCTTACTTTCTCAATGCCCTGGATAACTCTTAACACTATATAAGCTGCCAACCTACACAGAGAGAGGGATTTTTCTTATTGGAATACAAGCTCCTTGAAGGGTAGGATTATCTTTTTGGTTTGTCTTTGTGTCTCCAATACTTATCTCAGTGCCTGACAGATATTCAGCCCTCAGTCAATGCTTTCTCTCTCTCCATATAGGAATTCCCTACATCAATGAAATCGTAGCTTCTGTTTCTACCCATATATTTAATGATAACAGTAAACTTGTCACTTGAACATGTGAACTTCAGTTTCTTGGACAATTTTGTAATCCAGAATATCTCATTCCCAAACAATGGTGGGTGAATAGGGGAAATCACTATTTCACTCTCTTGGGTGGATCTGGTATTTGTGTTGGTGCCACTTTATTTTTGTCTAGTGACAACCTTGTCAAAAAAAGTTACCCGCTTTAACTTCAACTATCTAGTGCCATCGGGCATGAACATGAAGTCCTGCTGAGAGACTTGCTGCTAGAGAGAAACCTGTCCTTCCTAGGTAAGTACTGATAGCCAAACGGATCTTCTTTGGCCTCATGTATCTTAGTGAATACTTAGAACTACACACACACACACACACACACACACACACACACACACACACACACACACGCACACACACACACGCACGCACGCACGCATCTCAAATTGCACTGTATTATGTACTAAAGGAAGAGTAAAGGATGATTGATGGTGTGCGTGTTCCTTTTATTGATTTAGAACTGAGCAGGAACTCAGTTACCTAATCTTCTATATATACAGCACATGCAGAGGCTTGCAATTAATATTTTATAGAATAAGTATCTGAAAAAATGCTTTAATATCTGTTGCAGTATTACTTTTGGTGTCATGAGATATTAACTACAACCCAGGCCTTATGAGAGCTGGAAGGGAACTGAAGAAATAGTATCCATAAAATGCTTTATGTATTAAAAATATTTGGCTAGAAAAATTCACATTAAGTTTTTATTTTTCTGATTTTTAATAATTGTCTAGAATCCCTGAGGATTTTTTTTGTCTTGAAGCAAAAGCATCATTAAGCTTTTTTTTATTGATTTTTAAAAAAATATATTATTCTCATTTCAGATTCAAATAAAATAGAATAAATGATGGGTGTTTGTGTGTTTGTAAGTGTATTGCCAGCTATTTTTCCTTTGGATATTTGTTCTAACTCCCACTTAAATAAAAGTTATGCGGTAGCTTTTATACAGGGGACTGGAAAAGAATGGTAATGGATTAAAAACAACTTGGATTTGGAAAATGGTAATGATATACAGTAAGGAGGCAGGGAGAAGGGAAGCCCCTCAGTTTGTTTAAAATCCTAAGCACAGTATTACATAATTATTTCTATTTCATTTCGATATTTAAGGGAACTCTACATTATAGCCTTAAGAGGAAATCAAAGCACTTTGGATTATATTGGCTTTGTATCAAGTGGACAAAGAATTGGTGAAGAAAAATCAAATATAGAGCAATTATTAATGGTCCAGTGCCAAGTTGAGAAAAGGTCCTGCAGGGCGCCTTTTTGGATTCAAATCTCAATATTTTTATTAATGAGTTGGATGAGGGAGTTTAGAATGTTATCAGATTACAGATGATTGGAAGGTGGAAGGCATTTTAGACACAATAGTTTGGTTGGGATTGAAATATACTGTGATGTTGATGATTTAGGGAAATGGTCTCAAGTCAGCGCCATAAATTTCAATAAATAAAAGCAATAAGATATTTCACATGGGAAGAAAAAATCTAACATCAAAGCATATGAAGAGGAAAGTAACCATGATATAAAGACACTACAACAAATGGAAGAAATCCAAGTAATTATGTTCTGGGTTATATCTGGCAGAATAAGCCAGGACAGGTTCAGAGCTCTTATATTCCTGGAGTTTTAGAAATTGTCCCAGGAAGCGTCCCCCCTAGAGAACAGTATTAGTGAGTCATGGGATGGAAACTTCTAGCAACATCTCATTTCAGTTTTTAGATAGGAGTCAGAAAGAAAATGGAATATTGGGGTTAGAAAATGGATCGAGTTAGAGTTAGAAAGCAGGTGACATGGGAATGGTCACTATCCGGCCATTAGTAATTAGGTCACTAATTACTCTAGTGATGGACTTGGAGTCTAGAAGACCTGTGTTCTAATTTTGCCTCAAACACTTAACAAGCTGTGACGCCTTGGTCACTTAACCTTTCTCAGACTTCGTTTCTTCATCTGAAAAATGAAGTTTTTCGTAATACCATCTACCTCACTGGGTTGTTTTGAGATTCAAATGATGTAATAGGTAAAGGGTTTGCCAACTTTAAAGCTCTCTAGAGATGCTAGGTGTGATTACATCACCAGCCAAACACCTATACCTCGCTAATCTTTTGGCCTGCTTCCTTATCCACTTTTGCTACAATCATCGTACCGCTCTATCCTTTAAAATAATAGATAGCGCTTTTGCGTAGAAATTTTTCAAAGCACTCTAAATGTATCCTCTCATTTGCTCCTCACAACCTTGACTGGTAGGTGCTATTTCCTATTTTACAGACTGAGAGATATTAAATGACTTACCTAGGGGATCATACGGCTAATAAGTGACTGAGGCAGGATTTGAACTCAAGTCTTTTTGACTTCAAATCTTGTACTCTATCTATGTTACTTAGTTGCTCTAGAGAAGTGAATTGGGTCCAATGTCTCAGACTCATGTCCCCTGCCTATCTTCTAGGCTGTGCACCTTAGTCAGATCTTCTTCCCCAGTTATCAACATAGAACCAGGAGCTCTCTCCAGGTATGTAGGCAAAGGGCATGATTTTTTGTCTAACCTTGTGCTAGAGCACTTAACTCATTTGTGTCTCCTGAATAGGGTGTACCAGTCATGGACCATTGAGAAACACTGTGAGTCAATAGGGCTATGAGGGAACCAACCTGGACCTTTAAAACCAACACTGAGAGTGGTTGAAGCATCCAAAAGAAATATGCGCATGTAGCTCACTGACATGAATATTTCCAAGGGCCCTGGAAAGATTCCTCTGATCCTTTTGCATGATAGTGCAGGGATGCAAGAACTAGAGAAGTAAGTAGCCTGAGATTTCCAAGGCACGATGATGACTTTTGAGAAACACGTACCTTTTTTTTTTTTTTGGAATTTTTATATTGTTGATGTTCCATCTTGTCTATAAATGGCTGTTTTACAGGTGAGGCTTCATCAGTTTCCATATATGTTTGTTGTGCATTTTTCTATAAGTCATTAAGCCCTCCCGTCCACGTTCCTTCTCTTATGTCTACATCACCAGTACTCTTTCTCCAGCAGAAGGGAAAATGAAAAAAATTTTTGTGGTGATACCAAATGTTTGATTAATATAGTCTGCGCTTCTGCCTACGCCAGAGCAGGGCTAATGCTTTACAAAGCACACCTAATGAAAGATAGATGTAGGGATCAAGTTAAAACAGCATGGTAGAAAACAAAAAACCTGAAGTGTTAGTCCACAAAAGATTTAACCGGATGAGAAGTAAAAAGGGTATTGTGAAGAAACAGAATGAGAAGTGGACAATTGAGAGTAGGCATTTTAGCCCTCCCTGTTTTTCCCTCCAGATGCACCTAATGTCCTTTTAAATCACTAGCACTTAACAAAAAAAAAAAAAAAAAATCCTACATTCTTTTTACTTGTAATTCCAGTGTCCAGGAGGGAGGAAGGTAAATGCCTAACCTTTGAAACTGCGAAGCATTTTAGAAACAATAATTTGGCTGAATTTATAGGATGCTATGATGTCTAGCACTGGTTTACCATAAGAGGATCTGGGTTCAGGTATTACCTTTATCCCTCTGAAGCTTTGTGACCATAAGTTATATGTTATATATATGTATATATATGTATACATATATATATTTCTTACTTCAGGTGCTTGATTCAACTTTATTTTTGTTGTGATGGCAATCAGTTATTTTTATTCTTGTTAGATTTTATTATTAACATGGTAGCAACCTTGCTTCCCTAAGAGAGATTTTAATATTTTTGATGATGGGCTAATACCTATAATGAATTTTTAAAATATAAATATATTCATTTTAGAAAGTAAGATGGTAAAGAGATCACAGAGATAGATGCATAGGTAGATAGACAAAGAATTATATACAGATATATGGTACATGGAATATTTCACCATTATGGAGAAAACACAATTTCTTGAGTTTTTGGTTTATGTAAGAACTATTAATGAAATCTTTTCCAAAGTACACTGAGAAGATCTGCTTCTAGGATGGTATTCAAGGCCAACCTTAGATATGTATAGAAGGCGGACTGCCCATGCTCTATGCACACCTATGGGGACCAACCATAGGACACATAGTTATTATGGGGGTAGGACAAAGGATAGGACTGGGAGAAGAGGAGAAAGAGTGAGCCATGTTGATTCAGGAGTAACTCTTTTTAACTATAATTCTTTTTTTTTTTAGTACTCATTCAACAATCTGTAATATGGAAACTAGACTTAATTATTTCATTGAATCATGCCCAAACCTTTACTTAACCTTAAAAATCAATTAACTATAAGAAGTTTGCCTGTGCCCTTTTGTTCCCATATTTAGTAATAGTAAAGCTAGGTACCTCATCAGCATGTAAAGAAGGTGGTTAATTTATTCTATGCATTTTAAACATTTTACTATAGTACTGAATTACCACGTGTTTACTTAAGATTAAAACATGAAAATGCAGTGCCTAGTATGAAATATTGTTATAGCGTGGTCATCCTTTCAGCTTACAAATGCCCCTTCACAATGATTAATTGAGCCTCAAGTACTATGCCAGGGAAATTTAGATAGTGCATCGTTTAAAATCAAATGGTAAAATACTGGTAAATAAGTAGACACTCAAGTCTGATCTTCCTTATTTACACATGTATACTTTGGATCTTGTAACAGAGCTGCAGCAAACATGTTTGTTTTCCTTCAGATTCTCTTGTGATCAGACATAAAATGCAGTGCCTCACTTGAGGTTTCTAATCCCAAGTGATTTCCAGTAATGAACATCCCATCCACTCATTAGTCATGGTTTATGTACTAGCCTTTCAAATACTAAGAATCATAACTTTTCCTATAGGTTTCCCTTCCTCAACTGCCACCCCAGCCCATTTTATCGCTGACCTTCCCAATGTAATGTCCACTTTTTTCTTTTTGTCTCTAAAATGTCTCCCTATTTTTAAAAGAACAATATTTTCTGACCTAATTTTGGTTAAATTTCAACAAAGAGATATTTTGCCAAGGATTTTTACCATCATTCAAAAGAGGACATGACCCTGATCCTTGATATTGGCAGCTTTTCTTTCTTAGTAAAATAACTCATTTGAATTTTAATTTTTAAAATGGAATCTGGAATTCTAGCACATTTTCAATTTCATGGGAACGAAAAGATTTTTTGTGAAAGTAAATGAGTTTAAAAGAAAAGTTCTTTGGGCTCCTTGAAGGAAAGGAAATCTATAAATTTCTGACAGTTATTATATGCCTGTTTTTAAGCAAACCATTATATCCAAGCAATTAGGTCAAATGTTAACAGTCAATAATTCCCCTTCACACTTGAATTAATATCCATGGGTCATACCATATGACTTTTCTAGGAGTGTTGATGGACTTGGGTTAACCCGTTCAGATTTTCTCACCAAGTTCCCTTCCTTTGTGATTAAATGACATGGGTTTTCAAGATGATCTCATTCTCATTATATTCTAACAATCTAAGCTAACCAATCACAGACTGACCAGGTATAATGTCAGTGGATGATAAATCTAGATGTGCCTGCCTGCCAATTATCCAGAATTCATTTTGCATGTAATGTGAAGAACGTTGAGTCTATTATATAACATCTTTGCCCTGAGGCAAATAAGATTCTTCGCATACTTTCCATTGACCATTAGGTATCATGGTCCTCCTCATAGGACCCATGTGAAATAGTTAAACACTGCAATAATCCATCCCACTTCCAGCTTGTAGATGTGGAAAATATGTTTTGCTCTCCCAACGGAAATAATTTATGTAACTAAATGAATAATGAGACTGTTTCCTGGGCTTTCTTCTCTTTGGTTTGTGGGATCTTTGGACAAGAAAGCAAAGAGGAAAAGACCTGAGAAATAGGAACAGAACAAGAGAACATATATGGCTGGAGAAAATAAGAACAGAAAAAGACATTTCTTACAAAAAGACAAAGAAGGTAAACCATTGCTTTTCCCTCACCTTCCACGAATTGGCAGACTTCCAGGTGGGAAAAGCTTTCATTAGGTAGCACCAAGGCTAGTAGCTGGTACACATTCTTGTTAAGTTTGGCTGCCTTAATAAGGGTGCAATAGAAAAAAAATTTCTTTTTCTCTTCCCAATGAATGTTACCCTGTTGGGAGCAGCTGACAATTACTTTGAGTGACACCTTAGAAGCATTTGCTTTATCTCCCCCCACCCCCATGTTTGGTCATGCCTCATGTCAAACCAGCATATTTTACATGGGTCCTTTTCCAGCTCTCATGTAAATACTCTACGGGACTACAGGAGGGTATAATATATAAAACTGAATAGGCATAGTGAAGGATGTCCCTTGCTGTAAGAAATTAGGATCTTTGTTTCCTAAGAGTTCATCTGTTCCCGCTGCTTTATTCCCCACCTGAAGCAACAATCCTCTGCTGGGGAAGTGATTATGATGTGACAAACAGAGGATTATGACTTCAGGTGAAGAACAGGCAGCAGCAGCAGATGAGATTTAGAATACAAAGATCCTGTTTACATGCTGATGTTAGCAGTAGAGAAGGAGAGACTGGAAATAAAACATATGATTATATAGGCTGAAGTGAATTGAGAAAGATGGTTATTCCAGGAGGCATTAGCTGTTATTTAAATTCTACCATTTCTGAAGGTTAAAAATCAGATGTGATTCTCCATCGTAATTATTGTAGTATTCTTTTTAAAAATGGGCCAATTCTCCTCCTTTCTCCATACGGGGGCAGGAATGTCAAGGGACTTCAGTAATGATACTTAGGTATGCCTTTTTCTTGAGACCCTAAAGACATAGGTAGTTGATGGCTCCAGCATCCCGACCCAGGCTGGGTGCTACAAAGATTTGTGTGTGTGTTCATCCTTTGTTGTCGAAGAAGACCATGCCATCGAAAAATGATGACATGACTAGCACTTGACTTTGTTTTGAGTAAAGGAGGGCTGTGCAGGTCACCAGCCTCGCTTTTCCTCCAGAGCCATCTGAATCCAGTGACTAGATATTCATCAGGATGACTGGAGATGACCCAGGATGAGGCAATTGGGTTTAAGCCCAAGGTTGTGACAGCTAGTGAGTGTCAAGTGTCTGAGATGAGATTTGAACTCAGGTCCTCCTGATTCGTGCACTGGTGCTCTATCCACTGCACCACCTAGCTGCCCCACAGATATTTAAAGAGAGTACAAGATCATCCTCCTCGTCTCTCTTCTGGTTAAGTCTCTTCCACTCTGCTGTTGCTCCTACTTCTAGGTTTCCTTTGACTTGAGGTCAGGATCACAGAACAACCCAGAACTCTCCATCAGCAGGGGCAGTATAAGCTACTTATATGATCGCTATCACTCTAATACTGAGGTGGCCAACCTCTTTGTGGAAAACAGCTACTTTTTATCTCCAGAAAGTTTTCAAATGATTGCAGGGCAGGGATAGAGTTAGGGACAGGGAAATATCAGACTTGTAAGGACTGGCATCTCTGGCAATGTCTTCCCAGTAACCAGTTGCTATGTTGACCATTTAGAGACTTCTGCTCTAATGGAATATTGTATCAATACTGTTGTCACATTGTGTGTGGAAACAAGGGGGAAAAATGCTTAGGATCATATATCTAGAGCTGGAGAGGCCACCAAGTCCAACCCTCTTATTTTACACATGAAGAAACTGAGGCTCAAAGAAATTAAATGATTTGCCCAAGGCCACACATAGCTAGTGAATGTCAGAACTGCAGTTTGAACCTAAGTTCTCTTAATCCAAACCAATGAACTTTCCACTGGAACACAGTTATTATCAACAGACTCCAGATTGTTACTTCTTTTTTGTTAATTCATAAGTAACATGCTACAAAGAAAGATAATACCAGTAGCAGGATCTCTAAGTGAAAGGGTATAGTAAGTTTTATTACCCTTTTGTTTCTTAATGGAGTTCTCTCCAAAAATACACTGCTTTGCAACGCCATTAACAATACATGGGTTGGGTCTTTTTTGGTGATGTCATTTTATTTATCTGTTTGCCAATTTGATGGATTTGAGAGTACTTCAGATTGTTTTAATTTTATAACTCTGATTGTTACTGGGGTGGAATATTTTTCAAAGTGTTTTTTTACTCCACGTTTACAGTTTATGCATTGTCCATCTATATCTCCCATATCCTACGATAGTGTCCTGTTACAGTGCCTTGTTTTGTTTTTATAATGTCATTTTTTTTTCCTTTTTTTTTTTTCAAACAAGTAACATTGATTTTCTCTCTTTTCTACTCCCTTCCCTATTTGGGGTGGGGAAAAAGAAACAAAAACCTTGTTAACAAATGTGCATAATAACGCAACATAAATTCTTTCATTGACCATGTCCAAAAATGTATGTCTCATTATGCTTCTTAAGACCTTTCTATCAGGAAGTAAATAGCATGGTTCAGCAATTGTTTTTTGTAATTGTGCTTGGTCATTGCAGAGATCAGAGTTCTTAAGACTTTCAGAGTTGCTTAGCCTTACAGTTCTGTTGTCTTTCTGCTTTCTGTATTCTTTCTGCTTACTTCACTATGCATCAGTTCATGTAAGTCATCTCAGGTTTCTCAGAAATCATTCCATTCTTCATGTCCTTGTAGCACAATAGTATTACATTATATTAATATACTGGCATTTGTTTTAGTCATTACCCAATTGATTAGTATCCCCTTAGTTTCTAGTTTTGGGGGGTTTCTGGCCAACCACAAAGAAGTGTGTGTGTGTGTGTGTGCTTGTGTGCTTGTGTGGATGTCTATGTACGTATGTAGATTCTTTTCCTCTTTTTTTAAATCTCTTTGGAACATTGGTCTAATGGTGCTGTTTGTTACTAAGTCAAAGGTTATGCTCAATTAAAGGACTTGTTGCACACAGTTCCAAATTGTTTTCCAGAATGACTAGGTCAACTAACTGTTCCACCAACAATGCATTAAGTAGGCTATTTTCTTGCAGCCCTTCCATCAGTTGTCATCTTTCATTTTTGTCCTATTTTCCAATCTGATAGGTATGATATGAAACATTGGAGTTACTTTAATTTTCATTTCTCTGATAATTAGTATTTTACTCATGTGGCTCTTGATAGCTTGGATTTCTTCCCTTGAAAACTGACTGTTCATATCCTTTGGTCATTTATCAATTTGTAGTAAATGGCTATTATTGTTATTTCTTATATACATACATATATATATATATATATATATATATATATATATATATATATATATATATATATATATATATATATATATATATATATATATATCTCTTAGAAATTAGTCTTTTATCAGATGATGTGCTTCAAAGATTCTTCCCAGTCTTCTAATGTCTTGTCGTGGAAATGGAGTACTTTGTTTCAAATAGGACATTTCAGAAGACCACAAGATCTGAAAAAAGCCTTGTTGCTGGTAGATTATATGTCATCCAAGAGCCATGCTAACTAACTGTAAAGAATCTGATTACCAAATTCACCAGGGTTGAGTTTTGGACTCTGCCCCAGTAACAATCAAAGAGTTATAAAATGAAAACAATTCTGCAGTACTCTCAAATAATATTATATGTCCCCTGGAAACTGGATATTAATTACCCATTTAATTTTATATCCACTCCTTTAAATTTTGTGTCAGGCTGTTCTCTGCTGTGTTCAGCAACGACATTTTGATTTTTTAAAGATTATGTTATTGTTTTTCTTGTGCACTTTTATTTTTATATAATCATCCATGTCACCCTTGTTCCTGGCCATGTCTTCCATTTCTTCTTTGATAACTGCCCATTCAGTTGCTTTTCTTACCTAAACCATATTAAATCAGGTTGATTTAACATAAGTATTGTCTTCACCCTGTTCATACATTGCTGCCTATCACTATTAGCACGGGTGTTAGTGACCAACCCGGGTTAAGCTCTAGAATCACGCATCTGCAGTCTGACTCAGCCTACATTGTGTATTTCTTAAGTGGAACACATTGACAAAAGGTGAATGATCAATCATCCAGCGTTTATTAAACTGCCTACTATGTTCCAGATGCTGAGAATAAAATACAATAAATTAAATAATCCCTTTCACAAGAAACTTACATTCTAATGTGGAAGATAACAAGAAGAGAGGGAGAGAGGGAAGGAGAGAAAGAGAGAGAAAGAGAGAGAGATTATGATACATACAAAGTAGTTCAATCTAACCCTAAATCCTACTCTAATGACATATCTACCCATGAGGTTAGGGAGGATACCAGCAGTGAAGGGATTGAGGAAAGGCTTCATGTAGCTTAAAGCTGCATCTTGAAGGAGGAGAGGGATTATATAAAATGGAGGTCAGGAGGCAGTGTATTTCAGGCATGAGGGGCAGTCATTGTAAACGTATGGAACTGGAAATTGAGGAACAAGAGAAAAGGCCATTTTGGCTGTATTACAGAGTACAGAAGGGAAATAATATACAGTGAGGTTGGAAAGATAGGTTGGGGCCAAGTTTGAAGGCCTTGAAAAAGCTAAACAGAGCAGTTTATATTTGATTTTAGAAGTCATTGTTTTGAACCCATGTATACACGTATGTATACGTGCAAGTGATTTGTTTGGTAAATTCTAACCTAATAGTGTTAACAATCTTAATGAAAGGCATCTTGGCACACTGAATGGAAAACCTGCTTCAGAGTCAGGAAATACTTGGGTTCAGGTTCTACTTCTGACCTATACTGGTTTTAGGACCTTGTAACAATCATTGGAACTCTTAAGTTCCCCCAGGGATTAAGACTGAGTTTCAGAACAGCTTGCCGTCAGCACTGGAAGAGGGAGTTCTTTCAACAATGGAATGCCCTGCACCATTGAAATGATAGGTTTGGTTAATTAAAACATCTGATTGTTAATATGGTTTTTATCATAATAAGATTAAGCTTAAACATAATATGTGATCCTATAATACATTACTGTGCTAATATACCAGTTTCATATTAATAGATATCCACTGTAAGTCCTACTTCATCACTGCATTTCTTGGGCTTTCCTAAAACTACGCCAACCTTGTGTAGGTCCTACTAGATCTCAACCAGCAGAAAAGACTTTGATATGGACTAACCATTGTTGGTTCAGTGTTCATGATACAGCGATACAATGGGAGTGGAGCAAGATTGAGTCTTGTCCAGAGGGCTTTTGAGCCCTAACTAATCCTGTGGCCTTTGTCAGTTCAGTTCAGCGTACATTTATTAAATATGTTCCATGGGCTTGGGCCTATTTTCTCATCTACAAAATGAGGTTAAACTAGATGATCTCAAAGTTCCCTTTCTGTTCGAAAATTTGCTTTAGTTATTATGCGAATCTAAGTTTTGCACAAAGAGCTGTGAAGTCTACTTTTAGGAAGTGTGGAGGTGGAAAGGCATGGCCAGTCCAAATGCTTCTAGGATTAAACATTAAAATGATTTCAGAGGGAATAACAAAGAAAAAACTCTAGAATAGAAAAAAAAAAGATGCATTGCGATTCATGAAAGTGGGTAATCTTCCATTTTCATAAATATACAGGTTTGACTGGTTTCCATACATTATAAATCATCTTTGATATATCATTTTACAGATATTAGGACAAAATTTTAGATAAGCATTTTCAAATTTAATTTTCAAATTCATGACTATTGTTTCATTTGCCACTGTGAACTCAAACTCAATGTAATCTTTTACCATGAGGATGATTTTCTTTCTTAAAGGCTTTTTAAATAGCCACAACGCCACCATCACCACCCCCCCAAAATTTTTTCCCTAAACCACTGCTTTCTCAATGTTGTGTCCTTCTAGAAGTTCTAAGTAGATGTTAACTTATTTCAGATGTCTTTTGTCCTCATGACTCAAAATCAACCCTATACTTAAAAAAAAGAAAGAAAGAAATTGTGTAATTGGTATGTAATTGGTTTGGGTATTTTGGGTATTTGGGGGAGAGGGGGTAGGTAATTAAAAAGCCAAAGGAATTAAAGTTTCAAAGTGTTCTTTATACACATGCAATTTCTATTTTTTCCCCTTCCAAAGGTAGTCATGGGGTTTTAAAAATAAGCTAAGACCTTTATTGTATTTAAAAATTAAACATCAGTTGTGTCTGTGAGTAAGGCTGTATTGATTCTGGTTAAACTGGAGAGAGAATCATTGAAACACATGGATAGAAATGACCTTGAAAGATTATCTAGTCCATTCCCTTGCCTACAGGCAAGTGTCACCTAAACAATTTCAAACAGATGGCTATCCACTGAGATTGTCCCTAAAGATCTTTAGGGAAGCTCCGCTGGGGTGTTGGGATTTTTGTTTTTCCATAATTTTGAAAGTCTTACACAAGAATTTACCATAATTAAGAAGGACAGCATATCCCGCCCCTGCCACTAACTAGCTCTGTGACCTTGGGCAAATCACTTAACTTCTCTGCACCTCAGTTTCCTCAGTGCTAATGCAGAGTAGAATTAGATAATCCCTCAGGTCTCTTCTAGCTCTAAAAGTCTGCTATTAAATAAACATTCAGGAAGAGAACATTATTTATTTGCACATGGTGAATGCTAAGTATTATTGAATTGGATTGAATTTGTTCTATTTTAAGTTGGAATGTACTTAACAGGCTTTAATTGGGTAGATAACAGTTGAAAAATTTAACAAACTTTTGTGAGTTGTGACATAGAAAGGAATGGCTGTTCTCCTCCTAATATGTAACATGCTCTGAAGTAGGCATTAGTAGATGAAACTGGAAACCTCCCTCCCATTATTGCCATGAAAATGACTTTGATACGCCCATGTTACCTTTTACCTCTTCTCAGTTAACATTCTTACTGTGTAAAGGAACCTTTACTCCTAAAAGCAATTTTCTATCAAGACAGGGGCAGGGTTGTTTTTGGTTTGTACTTTTAAAGGGCCCCTTGACTCTGAAGGTAGAAGACATGGTCTCAAATTCTCACTCTGACAATTGGTATCTTTGTGATTGTGGACAAGTCCCTTAACCCTAGTTTCCTTTGTTTAAAAAAGAAAAAGGTCATGAGATTAGCAGAGCATCCCATGAGCCAACCCAAGTTCAGAGAGGCTCGCTACCAGGTAGGCTTCAGGATAACTCAGTTTTAGGCATCCCAATGCACAAGGACCATCTGCTAAGATGTAGCATACCTAAGATTACAGGTTCATGACTTCTTGAAGCCAGGAGTATTCTAAAAGTGAAAAAGAAGCCTTAGAACCCTGTATATTTTACTAACTAGCAAAGAACAGCTTTAACAGCCAGTCTGTACCATGAGTTAACATACCTCCAAAAAGAAGTTATTTATTCATTGGTGTAGCTGTCAAACTCTAGACCAGAGGTTCTTAAACTTGCTTTGTGTCATGAACCCCTCCCCCCCACACACACACAGACACATACACACACACACACACACAACTCCCCCCCACCCCCTATCTTTGCATGTCTGGCAAAACCTATGGATCCATACATTAAATAAGATAGATAGGATGGCAAAGGAAGCTAATTATACTGAAATACAGTTATTGAGAAAATATTTTTTTTTCCAAAAGTCAAGTTCATGAATCCCACAATAGGGATCCCTACTGTACATGGTAACTTCTAATATATGATTATGGGGTTTTTTTTAAAGATTCCAGGGGCAGCTAGGTGGTACAGTGCATAGAGTACCAACTCTGGAGTCAGGAGGACCTGAGCTCAAACCTGGCCTCAGACGCTTTGCTAGTTCTGTGACCATAGGCATACCCCAGTTACCTCCCGCCACCAAAAAAAGCCATTTAATTAGGATGGCAGTTTGGGTCTGCTAATATGTCCACTGTGATATAAGAAAGCGCAGACCCAAGAGCCAAATTACAGAAGAAATTGCATTAGGGTCAAGTCTTAACTTTAAGGTCCTTTATAAGGTCCTTCATTATAATTGCTGGCTTTTCCAAACTCCTCCTCCTACCCCAAGCTGTTGAATAAAGATTACTTAATGAAAATTTAAGTCTTGACTCAGGCAAGGTGGATATTTTTGTGACTGGGTGACTTGAAGAGGTTAGAAATTCCATGATCTCAAAGATCTCTCTCCTGAGCTTTACTATTAATAGAGAGATTTGGTTTTTTAAATAATATTTTCCCAGTTGCATGTAAAAACAATTTTTAACTTTTTTTTTAAATTTTGAGTTTCAAATTCTCTCCCCTCCTTCTTCCCTTTCCTCTCCCAGAGACATTAAACAATTTGATATAGGTCATAAATGTGTAATCATGCAAAATATATTTTCATATTAGTCATTTTGTGAAAGAAAACAGATTCCCCCCCAAAAATAAATTAAGTGAAAAATAGTTTGCTTCTATCTGCATTCAAACTCCATCAGTTCTCTCTCTGGATGTGGATAACATTTTTCATTGGGAGACCTTTGAAATTGTCTTGGATTGCTGAGAATAGCTAAGTCATTCATAGTTGATCATGATACAATATCTAATAGAGGTTTTGAAAATTTCCTTGATTGTAGGGAATGAAGATAGACACCTCCTCCCACTGTCAATTTCTTCCGTAAATGAACAAGGCTACTTAGCTATTACCTTCTATTGAATCTCACCCAATTCTTTGGTGACCTCTAAAACACTGAACTTTTTGACTAGAATTTTTACCTCAGAGAGCAACAACCAGGAGTTTGCCTTGTCGCACATCCTAAATGTCAGTTACCTTTAAAGGAGAAGGACCGACCTTGATTTTCTTTTCCTTGCCCCAGTGCCATTCATCATCAAACCCACAATGTGGTTTTGGTCCTCTTGTACTTTAACCTCATTGCACTGAGTTTTTCCTACCTGGTTTCCCATTTCTAGATAGAAAATCACATATTGAAATTAGATTGACTTGAATAGAATGACTACTGAATTTCTCTACTTGATACAACCAAAAAAGACATTCTGCCTAGAGAACAATGAATCTAAAAAACAGCCACAGTAATAATTATAGCATTTTTTATTCCAAGTGGTTTAGTGTAATTTAGGATATACATTTTGGTTAAGGTCTTAAGTCAGTAAGTGGATTACTTGACAGCTAAAGGCATTTTCCAAATCCTTGGATGATATGAAAAATCGCATAGCCTGTGCCTCTCTCTGATGGTGGTTTTCTCACTTCCCTTTTTCTTCTGTTGTTTTGCTTCTGTGTTTTATTTGTAATGTGAGTATAAGGAGGAAAGAAACTGATTCCACATTAAACAATTCCTCCCTCCCTCCCTGCCCCATTCAGATCTCCAGGAGTCTCTCTTATTGACTCTACAGATCCCAAAGCCAAAAGACTCCATAGATTCACAGGCTGAGAAATGATCATTTGTGTTTCTCCCCACAGTAAAATATAAACTCCTTGAGTTTAGGGACTGTTTTTGGGTTTTTTTCCATTTTATCTTTGAATCCTTGGCACCTCGCACAGTGCTTTGCCCACAGGGGAGTGCATAATAAATGCTTGTTGTAATGGACTCTGCAAAACTTCAGACAACCTAGAATGCCATTCTGATAGGCCTGGGGAAGAGTGTTCTAAAGGACCGATTAGTTTGAGGGTAGATTGATCTGGTTGTGTAGTGTATGTACAAAAGATGGCTGCAAATTCCTCTCTTAAAAGAACTTGGTGTGAATTTGAGCTCATTCCAAGAAGATTCTGTAGCCTAGTGGTCAACCAAAGGCCCCAACAACATTCTAATTGGAAGAAAGTTAAATGAATTTCCTGGATAAGGCATTAGTGAGAGAGCCATATGGTTTACTGAAAAGAAGACTAGACTGTGGAACCAAGTTCTCAGAAGTCAGAGATAGTACTCTTTCCTCTACATTCCACAATATTTGCTAGTGATAGGGAACAAAATCCTTCACTGGAAATTGACTAGCCAGTAAGAAAGAAGGTGAACTCTTTGAGAACAAGGATCCGGACTTTTAAATTTGTAGTAGAATGTCTTGTAAACAGTGGGAACTTAATAACTATTTGTTTAATTGTCTTACCAGTGAGAGTGCCTTCCATCTACATGTTATCTGCTCCCGCTTTTAAAAAGTATAGTTTAAGTGCTTTATTGGTATCACATTAGTGATACCAGTTGTCACATTAGTGACAACTAATACATATTACCAATAGAGATGATATATTTTTCCTTTCTAGAGAATGAAATCAGGAACTAAAGCATCAAGTGCCTTAGTTAAGGTTACATCATGAAAATGTGGTGACCCAAAATAAGCTTACAAAGTAAAGTCAAAAGAGATCAGGAGAAAAACATAAACCTATGCAGAACACAGTTAAATGGAAAGGAGGACAGTAGATTGAGGGAAAATAAAATACTAAGAATCAAACTCAAGAATACATGAATAGTTGAACTACAAATCAAATTCCTGAAGTTTTGACTCCATGACTAGGTTGGTCATTGAGTCAGGAAAGCATCACTCAGTAAGGTAAACTTTATGGAAAACGTGATCTCAGAACCTCTTTTCTTTCCCACACATGTTTCTCCCTATACTTCAATTAGGGAAGCAGTAGGAGAGAAAGCTTTGAACTTGGTCCCAGGATATCACAGAACCTCAAAGTAGGAAGAGGTGTTAGGGTCACCTAAGTAGTCCATTCCATATAAGAAGAATTCCTTCTACAATATCATCAATAGGTACTTGTCCCACCTTTGCTCAAAGACTTCCAATAACAGGGAACCCATTACCTCCTTAGGCAACCCATTCTTCTTTTGAACATCTGCAATTGTTAGGAAATCTATTGTTACATTGAACAACAACAACAAAAAAATATCTCCAACCTCTTCTTGTTCTTATTTTTCCTTTTCAGTTTCAAGCAGAATAAGTTTAATCTCTTTTTCTCAGGTCAACACTTCATATACTTGAAGACAATGATCATCTCTCTCCTAAATCTTTCTCTTCAGGCTAAACATCCCAGTTTCTTCAAGTGATCCTCTCGGGACATAGTCTCTTTTGTAGCTTGTTCTTGGCATGATGGAAATTCCAGGTCCCTATAATAAAGAGAAAGCATTGGGCTAAGAGTCAAAACTCTTAGATTTTAGCTGGGTTCCAATCCCAGCTCTGAGTCTCAATGTTTTCTCAATTTTGTCATTTACTAAATCAAGATACTAATATCTGAACTACTTACCTTGTAGAATTGTGGTGAGGAAATCAATTTATAAACATTATAACATTAGCTGCTACTGTTCAACTGCCATGTCCTTTGGACTTAGTTATGTGGTCTTGGTTTTTTGGGTTTTTTTTCCCCAAATATTAGAGTAGGAAAATTGAATCAAAGTCATGATGAAAAAGAATGAGAAAGGGAAGCAAAATAAATAATGGGGTAAAAGAAAATAAAAGATTCATTGTTAAAACTTCCAAATACCCTGTCTTCTCTACATAAAGGAAACATGAAATTGCTTGAAGATGAAAGAAACTCCTAGAGGTCATTTGACCTCCTGCCTACAGTCAGGATTCCATCCAAACCAAACTGCCTATATGAGGGTCTGTCTACCATATAATTCTCCTAGGACAGATGGGAAGATTCTACTATCTCTTTTGGTATTTTATGTCAGTCTCTTTTGATTTCATTTCCATATTTATAGAATTTCCAAATTTATAGAATGATCTTGGTGCTGTGAGTTAGTTATATGTCTCCCTTTTTTTTTAAAGAATTTGGATGGGTACAATAGATTGTTTGGTCACCTTTGAAAAATTTGTTTTGAACTGCTCATAGAAACATAATTTTTCTTATCAAAGTGCATTTTAAACATCCACAAAGTTTGATCAAATTAAGTTAGTTGAAATAAGAATTAATCTGCCTTTGCAAACGTCCATCCAGCTTTTAAAACCATTCATCATCTCCCCAGGGCTTCAGTCCCAGAGCACCTGAACAATGATGATTTCATGATGTCCCTTTTCCATGAAATGTTTTAGCTGTTGTTGTCTTACTGCCATTTAGGAAAAAAGAAAAGTTTCTAAACATATTCATCTAGATTTCAGAGCTTTTTTTTTCCTAGTAAGATTAGTTTGATTTCTGTTTCATTATCTGAAAAAGTTCATTGGGCTTTTTCTTCTACTTCAAGGAGAAAAGTACCTTAAATGCTGGCAACCATAAGATTTGGTTTGGTTTAATGCTGCCGACTTATAACAAATTTTCACTTAAAGATCTAGTTTAAATATTTTTCTTGTCGTTAAAAGGTTATTTAAGCTCAAAATGCTGACCTTTCAAGATGTACACAACAGTATTCTAAAACAGAGTTTCTGAGTGTTGGCCATGAAACCACTGTCCTAGGCTGATAAATGGATTGGAAATAAGCTACCTAACATTGGGAACGGGCCATTAATTTTAATCAAAGGTGATGCAGAAAGGCGAATGGGATGCCTGACAATGTCAACAGCCCAGTAGATGTTAAGAGACCACACAGCCTTCCTTGTTACTTGGTTGGGCCATTAGTTGAGGTTGGGTGAAGACAGAAAGCCATGTCTGGAATTGAATGACCAGGTCACTCCAAAATCTAATGGAGAACTCCTCATTTCAGAAATCACATTATAATGGCATTAGAAGTCAAGGACAGCATTTAGAAAATATTGAAGGATTTAAGAAAAGAACTAAGTACCTAGCTGGTTTCCACAACTTTGTCAGGTTTCTGTATTTCCCTGACTTGGAAAGCTTCACTTCCTTCCTAATGGGTCACTGATATTTGCAAAGGATCAAGGAATCGAACAGACTTAGAACAAATCTCAAAGCATGTTTACTTTTCAAAATGAGATTGTGTTAGTTGTAAAACTTTGGTAAATGCCACAAACTGCAGCATGCCAAGGAATTAAGCAGTATAATTGATACTCTACCATGATTCCTTCCTCGTCACCCTTTCTTCAGCTTCATAAATAGTTTTATTTAAAGCAAAACTTGTTTTTAAAAAGTCATGAAAGCCTTTCATTCAAAACTTTAAAAGACAACCATATTGTACTTTGTTAACAGCTGTTATTATTAGCTTGTTAAACATTATTAACAAGCTCCATGATGGGGGAGAAAGCTACCTCTTTCAATCAGCAAAAATATTTCTTTATTTTGAGTATTTTCAGTTACCAAAAAGTGCTGTATGACAGCTTGAATTGATGATGTTTATAATGAAGACATAAAAATGCAGAGATGACAAAAGAAACATTTTTATATCCATGCTTCAGGTTTGCTAAGAAGATTCATTTAATCTGACATAGCATTGCATGCATAAGAAGGATACGTATGACTGCATTAGGATTTTTTGAACTCTTAAAAAAGAAAAGTAATTATTTTGCCATCTTGCTAATGGAATATTGTATAAATAATAATATTTTTTCTCACTATAGATGAAGATCAACTCCGTGCAAAAGGTTATGACAAAACACCAGACTTTATCTTAGAAGTGCCAGTTGGTAAGTCCCAAAAGTTCATTGTGTGTCTCTACACTGGTAGAGAAAAGAAAGTTCTTTTTTTCATCAAGTCATGTTTTTGTTAATATTAACCGATGTTGAGAGACTTAGGATGATAGTGAAAACTCTGCATATATATATTTTGTGGAGTAAAAATGCCTTTTAAATAAGGAAAAAGCACTGGATCTGGAGTCAGAGGAGGTGAATTTGAAACCTGACACTAACTAGCTTTGTGGCTTTGGTGAAATCTCTTCATCCCTATGGGTCTCACTGTCCCTACCTCCAAAGGGAGGAGATTGGGATAGATGACCTCTCAGATCCTTGATAGCTCTAAGTCTGTGATCCTATGAAATTTTGAGTCAAATCAAGTAATTCTGAAAAATATTAACTTTCTGAAATGTCCTTTTTTACAAATTGTCCATATTTTGGTCTGCTAGATATGTTTACCCTTCAAGTAAAAAAGGCAGACTTAAAAAATGATCCATATTACAAGGGTTTTTGAAGCACAGAAAAAAAATTAAAAGTAAAATAGAGGTAATTGTGTCATAAATAATCTTTGAAATGTATACGTACAAAGTTTTTTTGTAAGCACATTTACAGACCATGCGTTGGTCACATCATGAGTATAAATTAGCCAGTGCTCCATTAACTTAAAACATTTGGAAAACTATGCAGAGCTGAGAATTTCAAATATCCCATTCACTTCACTTTATATTAGTAATGCTTTGTCCCTTAGCTCTAGAAGGGCACATAATTCACTGGATTGAAAGCAAAGCCTCATTTGGTGATGAATGTAGCCACCAGGCCTACCTGCACGACCAATTCTGGAGCTACTGGAACAGGTAGGCTTCCATTATTTTTCTTTTAAGATGAACGATACTCAGCTGAAATCTCATTAGATATATAATATTTTGTTTAGCTGGTAAAAAATACTGGTAGCTTTTGTTCGGAGTAAATATAGGGTCTTGATTAATGTATTCATTTCAGATAATTTAAATTTCTCTGCTTTCATAGTGTTGCCGCATTTTTTATCCCAAAGAAAATCTCTGCATTATGACAAAGTCAGTTTATACCATTTTCTAAAAGTCATAGTTCTGATGCCATTTAAAATATAAAAAATCCAGTGAGATGTATATTTTGATCCTGTCTTTGAATTGATCTCATTTTGCTCTGAAATCATATTTTATTGTCAGACAGACTAAAAGAAAGGACTTTAACCTAGATTTTTTGGATGAAGGTATCTTGGGTTGGTAAACAAAATCCTCCTCGTCAGTTAAGGGTGCTGAATTCTTTAAAGGATTTCCATGGTTAGTATGAGGGTGCCGTTAGCGACTTTCTATGGTGCTTTTCTATTCTACAGATGAGTTTTGGGTATAAGAGAAAAGACGTCAGTCAGTAGTCTTCTGAGGTTCATCATGTCCTTAAGTACGTAGCCAAGTGTGAATGAGAAAAATATTAATTTGGAGGAAGGAGGAAAGGTGCAGATATTTAAAAGGATGAGATCAGATCATCTGTGGGCAATAGTAATGGCCTTAGAAAATGGGACTTAGATGACAGAATTTGGCATTGCATTTGTGACATCTCTACAAAAGGCCAGCAGACCTCTCCCGCTCTTGCAGCTGTGCTGAACTGAGCCCACTTTTTGCCATGGTAACAATGATCGTGACAAAAAGCTGGATGTAATGGCTTTCTTGATTTTCTTGTGTAATTGTGCGTGGCATCCAAGCTTTACTTTAAGGGGATGGAGTAGGAAAGTGCAAAATGTTTTAGAAATCAATGCTGCTTCAGCATTTTCAGAGTTTTCTTGAGATACTGTTCAAAACTAGCAAACTGGGGGATTTAATTTGAAATTGTGAACAATTTTCTAATGAGTGGGGGATGTGTAAATAAAGGATCATTTTGGAAGTGTTGAGAAAGGAATGATAAGAAGTTCACATTGCTGAAGTTTGAGATACCTTAGCAAACTGACAGACTCAGTTTATTGTTGACTTGGAACTATTTTTCTGTTTTACATTTTGAACAAACTTTAAGATGACAACAACAACCCTCTATCCCAAGTAATACAGCATGTGTAAATGCCCTTAGTATAGGAATATTAAAAACCAGCTTAGGTAACGTCATTTAATGGAAGTCGTATGACCCAGATTTTGGTCCTGTCATCTATTACCTGGGTAATCTGGGGCAAGTTACTTAACTTCTTCAAGCCTCAATTTCTTCATCTGTAAAAATGAAAGAGTTGGACTAGATAAGCTTTAAGAACCCTCAAAACTCTCTGTCTGTCTTAGAATTATTTATACGCTGACAAAAAGGAATACTGTCTTGCTCAAGCAGCAGATAATACAAAATCATTTTGAGTTTTAGGATACTTTGCACTTTATTGCATTTTCTGTTCAAATTATGTTTTGATTAGACTGTTATTAACTCCCTATTGCCTCCAGGATCAAATAAAGTCTTCTCTTTTGTATGTAGAATCCTTCAACTTGACTTCATCCTACCTTTGGAGTCTTATTTTAATTTCTACTCCTCCATACACTGTATGTTCTGCAGGCTCTCACATACCACACTCCATCTCCTCATTCTGCATCTTTTCACTGGCTACCTGAAATGCTTCCTCCTCACCTCGACTTCATCTCCTGGTTTCCTTGACTTTACTCAAGAACTGAGGTTCATATCCTGCCTTCTACAGAAGGCCTTTTCTAGTCTCTCCCTTTACTCTGTATATGCCTTCTATGTGTATATGTGTGTGTGTGTGTATGTGTGTGTGTGTTGTATTAGAATGTGAGTTCTTGAGGACAAAGATGAAGTTTCGTTTTCATTTTCAGTTTCTCTGCCTTTCTTTGTATCCCTAGCACTTAGCACAGAACCTGTCACGTAGTAAATCCATAGTAAGTTTTTGTTGACTCATTAATTTGGGCCTCCGTTCCTTGCAAATATCCTGGTTCATGAGGAAGAGAGCTGTCCTAGAAACAGTCAGTGGAAAGCCAGTCTAGGATTAAAACCCAGCTGCAGAGAATTCACAAAGGGGTTAACCTCCACATGAATATTTGGTGACTAAAACAGTCCAGTAATTCCAGATGAATCTGAGTTGAATATAAACATTGAACAGTTAGTTACCTTGATAGAAAGTGCTTATTATAACTTTATTTAAAATTGGAAGCAACAAGATATTTTGAAGGAAATGAAACATTAGGTACATTTTATTACCATTGGAAGTGACCATTCTTCGTGATTTGCTTTGTGTTACACTTGTCTAGTAGTTGTCATAATTTCCTCAAAGATAAGAAAGTGTAGAATCTAAGAGCAGTTGGATGGTGGGGTAGGGTCAAAGCAGGTTATCTTGGACCATCTTGGAGTTCTCAACTTGTTATCCTCCTGAATGCCCATCATTTATGATATGATATGAGAAGAGCCCAGATTCTGTCTTTCCAAGAGTTACTATTGCCCAAGAGAGCACTTTCCCATTTTCTTTATCAGATGTGTCTGTCTAGAATTAAGGAAAACAGAAGGGAGAGCTTCTTTTGAACTCTCTCCACCTCTGTAGGCCAACCCCAATTCCTCTATTCCAGACAAACTACGTGGAAACAATTCTTTCTCTATATTGCAGAGTTTTTGTCAAACCATAATCTAACATATAAAAGAACACACTAAGCTAGAACCTGTATTAGTTCAACATAGATATCCAGGTACCTAGATCAGGCTTTTCACTGGGGGATTCAAGATTATCCTTTTTTTCTCCTTTCCCTCAAATAGGAGCATAATTCTCTCCTTTTCTATTCTCTTTCATGGTAGAACATAATTCTTTCCTATTTATTCCTTAGGACCCTATTTCTCAAAAGAAAAAGAAAAGAAAGAAAGAAAGAAACATAGCCCCAATCAGTCAATTAACAAACATTTATTAAATGTTTATCATGTACCAGGCACTGTGTTCAATGGTGGATATACAAATTAAAATTCAAGACAATCTCTACCTTCAAGCAGCGTACGTTCTTTTGGGTCAGCAAAGGATAATTCAGTTGATTCATCAACAAAAGTTTATCAAGTTCCTAATATGCGCCACACTGTGCAAAGCTCCTGCAGAAGACAACAACCAGGGAGAATTGGAACAAGGAATGAAGTAGAATGGACAGACAACAAGAAATTATCTATACAACTATAATAACTTCATCCAGTTAGTTAATTGCTACAACAAAGAGATGAAAAGAGCCCAGAAAGCATCCTGGTCAGCAAACATCTTATTTACCAAATGGAGCAAGTTGGGTGCCAAAAGCAACCATGATTCAGAACACAAACCAGCTTTAAAAGTCTAGGATAGATATGAACAATACCATCTTGTAAAGCAGAAGGAGGGGAAGCTAGGTGGTGCAACAGATTGAGTACTAGGTTCAAACATGACCTCAGACACTTACTAGTTATGTGAAGCTGAGCAAATCATTTAACTTTTATTCACCTCAAGTTTCCTCATCTGTAAAATGAGTTAGAGAAGGAAATGGCAAACTGCTTCAGTATCTTTTTCAAGATGGGTCACAAAGAATCAGGCATGACTGAAATGACTGAACGACAACAAAAACAGAAGGAAGCAGAGGAGAGCAAAACCAATTTTAAAGAATTTTGCCAAAATATCCAATTAAACAAAGTCATCTCAAGTACATTCAAGTCTGAAAATAGGTAGAGGGCTATCCACATAATAAAAATGGAAAAGATCTGCAAAAAACATTTCAACAAGCTTTCCTCCATGAAAAATAGTGGGAGCACTTGGACCCTTGGAATCACATTAATGACAGCAAAGACATGAAAATCAGCTGTGTTGAACCAAGAATAAATAGAGGAGATCCACTGAGGAACCACTATAAAGTTTCTGAAGGAGAGGAATATGACAAAGGCATGTAAAAAAAATCTCAGAACTTATTAATACTAGGAAAAAATATCTAAGAGAACATCAATAGCTAGAGACTTATAACTCCTCTTTCATCTATATAAAATGCCATGAAAATCATACATGCACGTGTGTGTGTGTGTGTGTGTGTGTGTGTGTGTGTCTTCTATATAATGTCCTTGATGAGGACAATAGAAGTGGACAAGCAAGCTTCTACAAGTGATATCAAACATTGGACCATATCTTTCTCACCTCACAATTAACTGTTTTTGTTAAGAATAGACTATCTAATTTTTCTTATTTGTTGAACAAGTATTTGACTCAGGAAAACAAAACACCACTTCCAGGTCCTTTGATAATAAGTTATTTCCTGTCCATACTCAAGATCATTCAAGATTCCTTGCAAGAAGTAACAACAAAAATAACTTTGTTCAATAACCCTCTGATAATAAACATCAACCAGAGGATAAAACAAGAAGACAATTGTGTACCAAAAGTGTTCACTGCTATGGTAGATGAGATCTAATGTAGAGTCCTGATTGAGGAGGAATTCTCCATGAATGGTGACATTATCTATATTCTCTTGCTTGAGGATGACACTGTGTTGATTGCATCGTCTTAAGACATTTTAGAACCTCTTGGAAGAGATCTGTAGTACCATAAAAGAATGACTTCCTTAGAAAAAATCTATAATCACTTAGGAATTTGGACTTTCTGTCCAAAGAGGATGATCAAGTACCTAGCACACAGTAAATGCTCAATAAATGCTTTTTGACTGATTCTTTGCACAAATTTCAACAAATATTTGGATTGACACCCTATAATCAGTAGCATATAAATTTGGGACAGACTTCCAACAGATTAACAATGAGCAGGACCTGGAGTTGAATAGGATGAGAACAGGCTAGATTGCTTTCAGGAAATTATAAAGCACTTTTCCTGGCCCCAAGTTTCCCATGGAAGCAAAGACTATACTCTCTTTAGGATTACTGTTTTGCTGGTGTTGCTATATGACAGCAAAACATTGCTTCCAAAAAGTAAAGATGAACATCACACAGAGGGCATTGGAGAATTCTGGAAAAGCTGCAACATGTAAGCAGAGGAACGCTTAAGAACCAGGATAAAGAGTTGTATGACAGTAAGAGAAGATGGGCTGGACATAGGGCAAGAGTGAAGAGATTGCAGATGGACAGCTGGTGCTCCACTGGTGTCATTATCTGGGGGGAAGAGGGACAGAATGGTATTGAGAGAAAGTAAAGAAGGCTGCTGCATGTTAGATATACCTTCTGTGGTGAACTTTTGGGAGGACATGGTTAAAAATGGCAAGAATAAGCATGAATTGATTCTAACCTGCATCATTGTAGGGGACCTCTGAATCAATGAAATCATAGGTCCATTTAAGCATTTAAACATAGAATATTCTCCTGCTTATCTCTCCAAGAAAGCTTAAAACCATTTTAAGAGGTCATGAAATCACTAAGGATTTCAACTCCTGCTCTTCCCAGTATTTCTAAGAAGAGAATCTTTTTTTTTTTTTTATTAAAATAGTTCAGTTGGCTCTCAAGAACCCACTTTCTCTTAAGTAGGATGACATAAGGGGGGAAAACCCTCTAATCTGAGTTATAAGCTCTGTGTTTGAATCCTATCCTCTATATTCATAGGCTCTGTGACTCTGGAGAAGTTATTAAATCTCTGTGCCCTAGTCTCCCCATCTGGAAAATGAAGCAAAGATATTGGTAACACTAAGGAGGCATGGGGTTTATGCCCACATTCCCACCACACCAGCCATTACTGTTGTGAACAAGAAAGCTGTGGTACAGATGGGATCATCTGGGTAAACTTTTTCCCAAGGTGATCTGGCACCCAGCTTTGGGTCCTTTTAGATAAGAAAGATATAAAGTTATCTCTGATACTCTAAATAGAAATTGTAAAGACCCTAGAGAGCCTCTTTGCCAACTGCTTTTAACCTCCTTGCCAGTAGATTTTATCTTCTTGAATTGCTTTTAACCACCATGGGATCTACTTACTGGGTGTATTGGAATGTGTTGGTAGTAAAAGGACTATTTGTTTAGACCCTCAGATGATTGTGTGATCCATTGAACCAAATGGGGCACCTTGAACATTATTAGCATTAACCCTTGCAATACCTGCCTCACAAGAAGATTCCATGGTAGCAAGTCAGATTTTTTCGTTGGTGTTGAGGCCCAACTGTTTTCTCTAAAAGTAAAACTGAAGCCCAGGGAATTGTGATTTGTTTGTTGGTTTTTTTTTTTTCTGTAAAGATATTTTATAAGCAACTTTTCAGTTACATAGATCTTTTATGAAATGGGATTCAACTGTATTTATGTAAAGAACTTTAAAAGAATATGATTAATAATCATTGACAAAATGCATTAAAGAAAAAAATGGCTTTGTTTCTGAAGGATTAATATTTTATTGACTTTGTATTATTACTAACTATCCCAAAGATTTCAGCTAGGTCTTTGAAAATTGGCCCTACATGCCTAGAAAATCCTAAACATCGACTATACTGTAGTATTATTAGTGGGCACAGGAAACAAGTAGATGAGACTTCACAGAGAGCTCCATTCACTGGGGTTAGGATTTGGGGGAGATGTGCGCCAGGAAACATAACCCATAGCCAATTTCTGTACCCCAGGAAAGATGAAGGACTGAGCTAATTTAGCCAGGTTTTTGAACCATTGGCTCCAGCGAGTCTACTCTCCTAGAGGCAATATAAAGCTAATACGTTCTGCCACAAGAATTGATTCAAATTCATTTCTTACCTCTAAGTATTTTTAAAGATCTGTTATTTACCCAGCCAGCCTAGAGACTGCTTTTACATATCTGTGGTGACCTGGCAGAAGTATACAGGAGGCAACTCTCCCACAGCCTCTTAAAGGATGGATTTTCAGATAATGTCCAAATTTTCTTCTGAGTCCTGATAAAGGCCAGGAAGCCTGCAATTAAACCCAATCACAGATTGCCAGTTATTTCAGCCTTGTTAAAATTGGAGCCACCATTCCCACACGGATCACATGTGCCTCAAGTTGGATTGTGAAGCCTGAGCAATGGAAGCTCTTGCAAACCTTCAATTACATCAGCCTTCGTAGGCACTGCCGCTATATACTAACAAGTAGTCATCAACATCAACCCAAGACAGATTGACTAATAATTAGCGAAGGCACTGGAGAAGGCTTCTTCAACGGTAAAATACAACAATTTGCTTTTCCATCACTCGCAATGGAGGTAGTTATGGGATATTGAGGTTCCATTGTCCCAAAGAATACTTGACACCATGATTAGCCCTAGTAACCTTATAATATTTGATGAGGACAAGAAAAGTGTTTTTCTGTGACTAAAATCTTATTATAGTAATGATTCCACATAATAAGTAAGTACAATTTCTTCTGTATTTTGAATATGAATAGCAAGTATTTTCCTAGGGAATAGACTCATATTTTCTACCATTGTTAATTGTTTTGAAATCTCCTGTGTTTAGATACAAAGCAGTGGACAGAAATGTCTTACCACATTTTTCAGAGTGATCTTTCCACCAGAGACATGAATGTGGAGAAAATATAAAGAGATCGTGGAACAATAAAGATGATGAAGTGAATTGAGGATGCTTAATTAGTGATGTCTCCTCTCTCAAATGACTCTGGCTTATAGGTTAACCCTTACGTGTTCAATCTACTTTCCCCACAGAATCCTAAGATTAAAAAAAGTAGCTCAAATTAAGAGATCTGGACATGAGCAAGATCAAGCTACTGAAGAATGTTGTGTACTCCCTAGCCCTGGAGTTCTTTGAAAATACGCTAGAAATCTACCTGACCTATGTGGCTTAGCCAGTCACCATCTCTCATTGAAGGGGAGGGGCAGGAGAGGGTGTTTAGATTTCATGGTGTATGAAAGACTCCAGAAAAGTTTAGACTGGGAGTAATTAGCTCTGGTTTTAATTCCAGATCTGCCACTGTTCATCCTTTGTTCTTGCAAAGGACTAATGACATTATGAGGGTGATGTCTTGATTTGCCGTAATCTACTGGGCAAGTGACTTAATCTCTCAGCCTTAGTTTCTTCATTTGTAAAATGAATGTAATGCTTGGAATATCCAATCATCAGGGTTTTGTGAGGATCAAATGAGACAGTAGACACAAGGCATAAAAGAACCACAAAGTGTTTGATATGTGCTTATATGCACATATATGGAGTCGTTGGTGATGATAATCATCTGTGCCATTTGTCAGGAAGATGGGCACTGTGCATACCATATATCACAAACATGTAAACTATAAGACTTGAAAATACGTAGACTCATATTCTTAATTTACAGACGTATTCTATCTAATGTCATTAATTGGTTCCTTGAAGACACGTCTTTAAACAAAGTGATATCGAGAGATACATAATTTCATTGAGCAGAACCGAAGCCATTCAGGCAAGCAGTACTAAGTTCCCCAGTCGGTAATGACCCTCCCCCTTGGACCTTACAAAAGCACTTAGTTTTGTATTTCTCTAAAGCATTTTTATATTATTTCGTACCCTACTTATCTGTGTATGTACCTCATTCCCCTAATAGGCTATCAGGAAAATGAGGGCAGGGACTGTGTGTTATTTAAACTTTCCATATCCCCTAATGCCTACATTTATGTTTTTCACAGAATAGGAATTTAATAAATGTGTATTGAGTTGAATTGAATTGAGCTGAAGCCTCTTGGGCCAGGAGCATAACTGCTTAACAGGGTTTGTGATAATATGTTTGATGACATTATTTGCAGAATTGTATCAGTCAGCTGATTTTGCAATAAAAAGTTATGAATTGAAGCTAAATTTTGAATATGAGAAGCCTGGATTCCTGAAATAAAACCATATTCCTTTACAAGTATTTGAAATGTTAGCTCTTATTTTCAAGTACAGTATCCTGAATTTGGACTAAAAGCCAAAAAGAAAAATGCCAAGTAGGGATGGGTCTCCTTAAATGGAAGGGAAAGGATCCATGATTCCATCAGTATAGGGATCATCTGCCAAAACAGGTCAATATCTTCCCTGAAACTTAATAATCTCAGCGAGCTTTCTAGAGCACTGAGAGGTTAAGTGTCTTACCCAGGATCACACAGCCAGTATGTGTCTGTGGTTGCACTTGAACCCAGTCTTCCTGGCTCTAGGGCCAGCGTTTCACCCATTATACTATCTAGTCTCCTTTAATGATTTGATTTAAAAAACAAGATTTATAATTAGTAAAATTCTAAGTACTTTATAAAGATAAATAGACTAACAAATTGAAACTTGAGTTCTTTTATGTTATTAACTTAACTGATTCTCCATCATCAACATCAATAAACAATTTATTAAACACCCACTGCCAGGCAGTTAGGTGGGGCAGTGAATAGAGCACTGGATCTGGAGTCAGGAAGACCCGAGTTCAGATCTTGCCTCAGACACTTGCTAGCTATTTGACCCTGAGCAAGTCACTTAACCTCTCTTTGCCTCAATTTCCTCATCTGTAAAGTAGGAATGATAAGAGAAGCTTCTTCCCAGGGTTGTCGTGAGGATCAAATCAGATATTTATAAAGCATTTAGCAGGGAGCCTGTTACATAATAAGACTATGTAAAATGTTAGCTGTTACTATTACTGTGTCCAAGAAGTAGAAACCAATATTCCTTTAATTAGTACAGAGGTCAAATTTATTCTAACTCTCACAGAAGCACAGTTCTTCTTAATGTTCATGGGTACCCTGGCCAGTATCATTGACAAGTACCATGAAACATATTAGACAAAAATAATAATAATTAGCATTTGTATAGCACTCATTATGTATCAGGTACTATACCAAGTGCCTTGCAATTTTTATCTCATTTGATCCTTACAACAATTCCGGAAACTAGATGTAATTATTATCCCCATTTTACAGTTGAGGAAACTGAGACGGGTTAAGTGACTTGCCGAGGATTGCATAGCTAGGAAGTGTTAGAGCAAAGCTGATCAGAATGAGACCCCACCTAGGCAGGGAGTCAAAAACTTCTCTCCCCAACACCTTTTTTATATTTCTAATGTACTTAGGTGTTATTTTATGTCTTAGTTACTGGTCTTTCCAAATTATCTCAAAGTTAGAATTTGAAGCAATTTTACTGTAGATAGAAAAGTGGATTTTTTTTGTCTGTCTTTTTAGAATTCAACAAAAGTGGCTTTCACTAAACTGATTGTGAGGTAGTCTATGTTTGTTATTAATATCATAGAAATGAACTCCATGACTGTTCTCCAATTCAGGTCACCCATGCATACATGGAGACTAAATCAGCAATGTGAACTGACTGAGCAGATATAGAGCCTTGTAGGTAGTCCACCATGATCACAAAAACCTGACCTATCTTAAAATTACCAGGCATGAATCCAGTGTTTCTGCACCTGTAGATTTACTGGACTAACTAACAACGGTAAACTGAGTTGACACATGACCAAGGAAGGAACTTGTTTTGCTTGATTCTGTGTATTTGTTATATGGGTTTATATGTACATATATATATTTTCCCCCACAGTGGTAGAGAGGGAAATAGGAATAAGGTAGCTGAAAAGAGAAGAGATGGGGTGGAGTGGACCAGAGAAAGAAAAGAGAAGCGTTGAAGCACTGGCCATTGGTTGACATGAGCATGTTGACATGACAGATCTTTGAGAGTATAAGCTTTAAGTTCATGTCTTAAATCATGAGCAGATTCTGTAGTTCTTGGTTTCTCCCAGCCTCCCCTTGTTTTGACTTTATATTGCTAACTCACTCCCTACCACTACTGAAGTTAGAGCTTAATGCTGCTGGTTTGTGGCTTTCATGTCATTAAGCTAAATCCTAATGAGCTTATGAATCCGTCTTCTCATTGTCCCCCGAGAACCTGCTCTGCTTTCTCCTAGCTTCCATTTTATCCATTCTTACTACTTGGTTTGGTCTTATAAGAAGTGGAATGTTCAAAATTGTGACCTCCCTTAACTCCCTAGGAAGGGAAATCATACCAGATTCCAAATCTTCCCATCCCGGTACTACTTCTCTTCTTCCCCCATTTCATAAGATGAATCCTGAACATTTAGAGATCTAGAATCCTGTGCTTTACTCTAGAGTTTGGTCAGCTAGGGCCCTGTCCCCCTCTCTTCATCCCCAATCCTGCTGCTCCCTGTTCAAATTTGATATTTTGATTTTTGGATCTATATTGATGTAGTAAATTTGTCAGCAGAACTTAATAAAATAAGGTGGGATGGGGCAGCGGATAGAGCATCAGCCTTGTAGTCAGGAGGACCTGAGTTCGTATCTGGTCTCAGACACTTACTAGCTTTGTTACCCTGGGCAAGTCATTTAACCCTGATTCCCTCAAAAAACAAAACAAGCAAAAACCGTGGTAGCAATAATACTCCACGAATCTTTATTCAATGACTTTACCAGCTAGAAACAATCACAGAGAAGTAGAGTGGTTGTGAAAGTCATGAATCAAATTGATTATATATTTAAAAAGAAAAGCAAACTGTGTACAGTAGAGATTCATGCTTTTTTTCGGTTCTACTTTATACATGTAAATATTTATCTTATCTGAGTTTGTTAGGTTCAGAATATAAATATAGTAATATTTATTATATCATATATAAATATATAGATATAAATACACACACATATGTATATATGTGTGCATGTAAGTGTATATATGTATATATATACATATTTTTTTACATGCAAATCAATAACTAAACTGACCACAAATTTTGGACCCTTATCTGGTTCATTCTTAATATGCAGATCCACTGTTAGCAAACCCTATAAATGAATTGAAGGATGGTTACATCCCTTTGAAATAGCTTCTTTGAGGCTATTCCATGGCACACAATTATGCCTTAATGTCAACCAAGCATCTAGAAAATGCTCTGGACTGATCAAAGGTTGGATCCGTATACATCCATCACGTTGCTAGGAAGGTAACTTAGAGAGCCAGCGATACTGACTGTGTCTATGTTGTCCTATGTGTGTACAAAAGACAACAGTGAAAATAAGTGATATGGTTAATAATGAACCAAAAACAGATTAATGAAAATGATTTCTGATCTCATAATCACAATCTCATACCTCCCATCTGACCAACCTCTAGAAACATTAATTTTTGAAAAACAACGTCTTTCCAACAATGTGCCGCCACCTATAGTGTTTGATTCAATTAGACTGAATTATTTTGTGAGCCTATGGGTGACCTTTATTGTATAACATGCAGCTATAATGGTTTTCTTCATGAGTTATAAGGGTTTAGAAAGTTGTACCAACATGTAGGAACCAAGCACTTTAACAAGTAGATGGAGAGGAAATCTTGGGAGTTGCATTTGTCAAGCAGCTAGAACTGTTCATGCATACCCTGTTTCCAAGGTTTCATTGGCAGCCCAGATATAAAGAACTGAAAGGTCATTCTTCTTCCTACCGTGTGATGGTTTGTTGACATATTTTGACACACAAGTACAATGCTGAAAGGGTTTGACCTTACTGTAATACTGAGGGACTTGGGGCTGGTAAAGCTATCCAACCCTCACTGTATTCCTCTTTCTTTCTCCTCCTTCCTCATAGAAATCTACACACCTCAGACACAAAAGTGTCACCTTTCCAGACAGGGCAAATGAGTGACTTTTGAAATAGATCTTTAATAAACTTTTTTTTCTCCCTTTTCTTTTTGTTTTGTCCAAGCCAAAATCTCATGAGGGCATTAATAACAAAGTAAACAATCTTCATTTGTATCTCATCTATTTAACTTCATGAAATTAATGTTTGGGAGAGAAAAACTAAAGGATCTGGGAATCTTAGAAAATGCCTGGTGTTTAACTATCTGTCTTTATTTTCATGAGGAAAACAAATTTCTCATGAATTTAAGATGGCTGGGGTCTCTGAAAGACAGAAATAAAATCCATGTTCTACATAACTCTTAAAGTAACTACCTATAGGTAAATGGACAGTTGGTGTTTGGAGAGGTTGAGGTGTTAGCGGCCGAGGCATAAAGAATCACTAGGTCACAAATCCAGAGTTAGAAGGGATCTTCAAATTCAACTCCTTCAATTTACAGAAGAAGAAATTGAGGACAGCCAAGAAAAGTGACTTTTCCCAGGGTCATATAGCTAAGGCAGGAGGTACATTACAGAAAATGTTGTGCCATATGCAAATATACCCCTCTCTTCCCCCCACCATTACATTTCTGTCACAAAATGGAGTACTGACATGCCATTTTCAGTTGAAATGTTTGATATGTAAAGCCAACATTATTTTGAATTGAAATTTCAGATTGCCTAAATAATCTCATGCCACTATGTGTATATGTAAATAGGTAGAGATTCACAATTTTTATCATTCATATTTCAAAATATGTAAAAAAGATTAAATTCTGAATACTCTAAGTGATGTTCTTCTGGAGAAGCTGGTAGGAAAGCATTTTCCCCACTGCTATTCCAGCTAGAGAAGTAAAAATAATAATTTTTTTTGAGTATTATTTAGATTATACTTTTGATAATGTGAAAATTAAGGAGGGTTGGGGTATCGTAATGGACTGTACTATATTACTCAAGGAGTGGAAAACACTAATAACATTTAAATTCTGTTATTTCAGCATGATAACTTATCTTGGACAAAAACCTTGTAATTTAAGTTATCTATATACTTTGGAGATATATGTGAACTTAGAACTGAATTTACAAAGGTATTTTTCATCTGTATTGGAATTTTTATCAATTTTCTAGTGGCACTCAGGATATTTTTTGCATCTTTGAATTATTTCTCTTTCTTTTTTTCTCTGCTTTTTCAAACATCGTCATATCACCGAAGACTATCTCCTATTCCAGACAGAGGGCTTTCAGCTCCAATCTACATTCCCACAAGGCTTTTGCTCCCATTTTCCTGGTTATTTCTCATTCAGATTAGACATCTAAGTTTGTGTACTATAGAAACTGACAGCACAGATCTTGCTATGTCTTGCCAAAGGCCTGGTCACAGATTCTCCACTGTGTCAAAACAGAGCAACCCCCATAGACCTTACCTTTCAGCATCTCTTGTAATTTTTAATTGACATTTCCATCTGACAGTTTGAATGTACTTTGCATTGTAGAGTCTTTACATAGGAATAGTTAAAAACCTCTTTCCACTTAACTATTACATCATATAATCTTACTTAACAATGACAGGTTTTCATGCCAAAACTCAGGCAACCAAATCCTTTTCTCTCATCATTCTCTACTTGCCACTATTGCCCTCTCACTAATTCTTCAAATCCATAACAGATCCATTTGAAATGAAAGCATAGGATAATTGAATGAGAAAAAAACCCTGAAGTTCAGAAATCACTAATACATAAAATGTTATGGAGCTGAATATGTTTCATTTTTTTTACTCCATAGAAAACATGAGATGTTAAACTCTACTGTATTCAGCATCCACAATATTCTTCCTCAGCCACTGCCAAACATCGTAAGTCCATGGTAGAAGTAGCAGTACAGATATTCACCATTTTGCTTCCAGGGTGAACCATGTGTAAGGTCTTGCGGTTTCACTAGATTCTAAGACCTTTTCTTAATTTTCAGTAAAACTTTATGGGAGGAAGGGGGAGTAATTTTCTATCACTTAGCAATAATTTGTTAGAGTTGATCACAAGTGTCAGGAAGCAAGGACCCAGCTGAAGCGTTTTGTCACCAATAATGCAGTTTTCCTTCTAATTAGTTAATTTACATTTTATAAATTAAGGACAAAAATCAAATGAAAAATAATATCGTAGCATTAACTGACCTATATTTGTATCTGCCAAATTTAAGTTAATTAGAAATTTAGATGCTGTTTGTTTTATGTGTCAAAAAAGCTCATCTTTTTTTTCTTTAAAAAAAAAATCTAGACACACTTTTTTCCCCAGCATTTATCATCTAAATAATAGTCTTGCCAAGATGGCAGCCTCATAATAAACTCTTTTCAGTGGAGTGATGGGTAATGAAGCTTGCTTGTGAAGGCAGCGAAAAATGTTGTCTAGCCAAATGCGTGAATATGATGGCTAGAGAATCAGTGGACTTTCTCAGTCATCAATCTTTTTAGTAGCCTTTTATACATCTGAATATTTTGATAGATGACCTAATAATTGAGTTATCTATCTTTCTAACTATCAGAATTGCATAAAAATTATTCTCACATGCTACTGAATATTAAATATATTAGGCATCCAGTAAATTTTTCATAAAAGGGCCAAAAGGTGAAGCATTTTTGTTATTCCATAAACACTTCTCAATATGTTGAGTGGGAAAATCTCCAGAATATCCAACTATTAATTCATTCTGAAAGAAACCAGTTTATAAATCAACCCAACAAAACAAAAGAAAAAAATAACCAAAAAATGACTTTATGATAAAGTTAGCAAAGTCATGACTCAGTGCAGAATTTAAGTATAGTCCAGTAGTCTAAAATGGATCACATTAGGTGATCTAATGAACTCAGAAATCTTGTAACAGGCACTAATAGTGTCATTGTAGACTATCAACTGTCACTATTGATAAGCGCTTGGTTTTCCTGTTTTGAGACAGAGAGGGTATTGGGATAAAAAAAAAATTGCTTATTGCAATTCACCTAGTGCAATAGTATTTCCTGATTTTTTTTTTTGTTTGAGAAGACCTAAACCTTTATTTCTTTCTCCCAGTTTGTGTATTTATTTGGTGATACTCTACCAAGACTGAGTTTTTAAAATCTCCTTGACACCAAACTTGCTGTCACCCCAAATGGAAAGGTAGCAAGGAAAACAGATCGAAACAAAAGTTGTTCCCCTCCTCACACAGACACACACATACCCTCCCCTCAACTTCCCTGCCTTCCTCCCTTCAAGGTGACTTTGCTGTCAGGGCTTTCCCAGTCATAACAAACAAGAAAATAGCCCTATCCCAATAATACGATGTATTTGTTTTCAGTTTGAAGTGTTACCAACCCTGAGCATCTTGAAAAGCACTCAAATTAGCAGTTTAGGTCCTACCTTGTAAATTGGATTTCTATTAGCAAGTCCTGATGATAGCTCTTCATCAGTGGGATGGGAAGAAGTTGGTATCAATAGCCCTAGCCCTCTAAATACCTTTCCCGCCCTCCCCCCCATACCACATTTATTGTAAGTCTCTCATCAGAAAGCTGTGCATGCATGCTGAGATCACTAGAATTAATTGCTTTCTTTTGAAAGAAAAAACCTTAAAATAAGTGCAGCAACTGTGTTTGCTTTTCAGTGTAAGAGCAGGGAGTAAAATGCAAATTGTACAGATATACTAGCTCAAGATGTAATAAAAATGGGCATTTCTTAGGACCTGGTGGCTTTATAGTTCCTAAAGGTCTTGTTCAATCCATAAGTATAAAAAAAGTGCCCAGTAGCAGAGTATTAAAAATCAATTAATTCAGTGGATTCTAGCCTTTATTTACTTCTATATTGTTTTATTCTTTGGTTTGTGTTTTACCCCCTAAATCTAGATCAAAAACAAGCCCTGGAAGGACCTTAGCAGTTGGAGGAATTTCACGGAGTTAGGGCTGAGAAATGAGCCCGTCCTTGACATCTGATGCCCTTAGCATCATAGAATTGAACTGAGATTTTAGTGTTATCTATACCTAAGAATATATCCACTTCTTAAACGTCTGCTAAAATCAAACATTTTTTTCAAAAATGAGATGGCCATATTGGGAATTTGTTTTTTGAGGGGGGATGGTCTTTTCTTAATCAAAGTAGCAAACATCTGTGTTCTTTCTGTTCTCTCTTTTGATTAGCATGGCCTCATCCATCACTGGTCTTTGATATGAACACCCAGAAGTCATGTCCTTTTGTTTTAAATGATAAATATGCCTTTGTCATGAATACACATAGGCAACCCAGAATTTACATCTGAATTGTCAAAGTATAACTGCACAGCTTCGGTGATGAGTGACATTATTAGTGAAATAAAGAAGTTTTTAATTTGTCATGGATAATGCTTAGATGGTGACATTGCAAGACTGTTGGTTGTGGCACTGGAAAAAGTTGTCCTTCGTTAACTATTTTTTCAAGATTTGTCATTTACCAACGAAAGGCAATCTGCTACAGAAGGGTCTTTGCAAACACTTCAGTTTTTGTGCCTTCTATTTGTCTCTTCAGCTTTTACTATTTAGGACTGATGGGTAGTTAGTTCTTATAAAAAGTACTGCTGTCTGAAGTACCAGCCTCCTACTAGTGAAAGCACCAACATCTGGATTTTCTTCTATCTGGCTAATATTATTAAATATGGTGCTTCTTGAAATTGGAGCTGGTCTTTCAGCGTCTGTCAATTATATCTAAATGAATGTGTTCTTGGAGGTTTTGTTCTCACTCGTTTGTGACATTCACACACAAGCACATGTATACAAAAACATTTTGTACACACATAGCCACACACATTATGCCGTTTAAATAGATAAGTATAAAGTGTAAGATATATTATTATACTCAGTGGATAAATAATCATAGGAAACTTCTGACTAGCAAATGTTACTTTTCTCTTTGATTTTTGCCCTCAAGTAACGAACACCATTTATACATGATCAGTTAGAGATATGGAACAGTATTGCAGCCTTTCTCCTTTTTCCTACCCATGAAAAGAAAAGCTGATTTTAATACACTGGTGAATATTTGACCAAGTGTAACAGTTTAAAGTATTTTTACGTGTTATACAAATACAAATACTTCAGCTATTTTTAATTGACACTTGTGGGAAATGTTTTCTTAATGACACAAAGATAGCAAGGAATGCCACAGATGACAAAGGGTTTTTTAACTACTTGGAGACAAGAAGAAAATCAAAGAACAGATAGAAACATTTGCTGGATAAAGCAATGATATTATGCCAGAGGGCAGAACCACTGAACTCCTGTTCTACTTCGTTATTGTCTACCAAAAAGGGTGATGTGCATATTGGGAAATATAGAAGAATGAATAGGTAATAAGGAATTGAAACCAAGATGATGATGATTTTTGTATGTATATATAATGTAATTATGTTTATATATATATATATTACAATTTTTATGAGATAAGTAAGGATATGATAAAAAGAGATTCAAACTCTTCTCAGGAAATTCAAGCCCGCCTGTCCTGGATTAGCTACATGCCAGGGCTATTGATAGCATCTTAACAATCTTATCATTTGTGGAGAACAGGAGATTGGCAAATGTCAAGCCTTTTTTTAAAGGGAAAGGAAATAGCTTCTTCGGTTTTTAGGACAATGCACTTAACACGATTCTTAGGAAAATTCTAATGCTGACGTAAGGTTTGTCAGCATTGGGAGAAGGAAGCAGAGGTCACTATGAACGAGTTGGGGTTCATCAGAATCAAATCCTAAGAGGCTGTTCTCATCTTTTTTTTTTTTTTTTTAACAAGAGGAGTAGACTGGTAGTACAGAAGAATGCTGTGGGCATAGTACTACTGTATTTCAGTAGAGCAGTTCTCTACCAAGGAAGGAGGTTCTTGGATAAGAAACTATAAAAGAAAGGATGATTAACAGTGAATTGAAACCCAAGATGATTTCACTTTTATGAGATAAGTAAAGTGGTGATTCGGGAGCTTACAGTGATGGACCTGACTCACAGAGATCTCTGCTTTCTTCTTCTCAGAATATCCTTGTGGACTCGCTGATAGTACAGTTGGGTAAATAGTGACTGCTTGGATGACCAGATCCAAAGAGTGGTAATTATGAGATCGGTGTCAGCCAAGAGAGAAGCCATTAGCAAAGTGCCCCAAGTTCACTGTCTCTGACCTTTTTCTGGTCAATGTTTTTGTCAATGAATTAGATTACTTAGATGTCATGCTTGTCAAATTTGCAGTAATACATTTTTGCTTTAACATATATACATATATATAAAATTTTACATAAGCTGATGCTTCAGATGTTAGAACGGGGATCTCAAAAAATATTGACAAGTGATACTAGTGGGACAAATCTAGTAAAATGATATTTGATCACCATAAATGTTAAGTCTGGCACTTAGATTAAAAAATCAAATGTACAAGGTGGTGCAGAGAGAGCTAGACAACAGGTTATGCAAAATGATGTAGGTGGAAAAGAGTAAGAGCTGTATGAGTCAGTAGTCTGATATCTAGGTCAGCCGTGTGATCCAACATTCAGAAACAGAAATGCTGTCTTGGTCTGGGTTAAGAGAAATATGATGTTCAAATAATATATTCCTGCTGCCTAGACCACATTCAGGTCATTGCGCTCCATACTGAGGGATAGCGAGGTGATATAGTGGATAGAATGCTGGCCCTGGAGTTAGGAGAACCTGACTTCAAATCCAGCCTTAGACACTTACTAGCTATGTGACCCTGAGCAAGTCACTTAACCCTGTTTGCTTTAGTTCTTCATCTGTAAAATGAGCTGGAGAAGGAAATGGCAAACCATTCCAGTATCCTTGCCCAGAAAAGCCCATATGAAGTCAGGAAGAATCAGACATGACTGAAAAAATGACTCAGCAACCAACTGTAGTGAGCAGCACCCTTTAGAAAGGATATTGGCAAGGCAGAGTTTGTCACAAGTGAAATGGGTTGCTTCAAGAGTTATGAGGTTCCTTGTCAGTGATTTTTAGGCAGAGGACTTTTGAAAGTATTACAGAAGAAATTTCTGGTCAGGTACAAGTTAAATTAAAAGGTTTCTGAGGTCCTTCATCCAATGGTGATTCCAGGTATCTCAATCTTATGTTATGCATGGAAACTGCAACCTCTGTATGCATGGGATAGTGTGGGTCATTTCTGTATCAGGCAAGAACTCCATAAGAAGTCACAGAATCACAAAATCCCATGGTCTCTAGTTGGGAGGAAATCCCTGACGTCACCTTGTCAAGAATTTCCTCTACAACATCTCCAAAAGTGATCATCTCTCTCACCTTAATTGAAGACTTTTTCTCTCAGGAGAGCTCGAATTTTTTGGAAGTTTTTTTCCTTTCATCAAGGGGAAATATGCTTCTACAACTTTTACTCATCACCCCAGGAGATAAAAAGAACGGATCCTCTTCAACATGGCGTTTCTTCTGTATTTGTCTTCTTGATGCCAGTACAACTGGTTGAAAATTCAAAGAAAGAATTTTTCAATGAAGGGATTTCAGATAGCTAGCCCAACTTTTTTTCCCCCATATTAATGAATTCACTGAGTACACTGATCAAAGTGATCTTCAAAGTACACAAACAAAACAAAAGGGACTTTTAGTTTAGAAGGCTAGGGTATTCCAAAAAGATGATTGGTTTGAGTGAGTAGGTATCACCCAATAGTTACTTAAATCTCCCCATTTTTATTATAACCCTTCTAAATTATTCCCTGCACATGACTGCCTTCTGTTTGGTTTTATTTATTATTTATACCTTTGGGAACATTGTCCATTAATAATATTTTGTAAAAAACATTCACTCACTTGGGTGTATGGAGGATTTAAGCACCAGCAGGTTTTTTTTAGTAATCATTTCCTGAGTCATCAAGACGGAAAACAACTGTCTTGCAGCTTGAAATCCCACCCATGCCCAAATGTATTACTGGAAATTTTTGTACTGTCTTGTAAGTGTGAGTTTTTGAGACCCTGAGGCTCTCACCCAACTTAAAGACAATGATGCCAGTGAGCTTCTGTCCAGAGTTAATCAGCTGCAGAATTTGTAAACTGCACATGTGTCAAAGTTGAAAATGTTAGCCCTCTAATAGAAGCTTGAAAAGGTTAGATCTGATAAAAGCCGTCAGCAGTTAAAGAAAGTGATTTATGGGGATGTAATGACACAAAATGCCTCATTTATCACTCATCTATAGATAGGTTAAGGTTCCTGTGTCATACTTTAAAAACTTGACCACTTAGAATTGTCAAAATAGGTACTTAATTGCCTTTCATCCATTTCATTTTGAATTTCCTTCATTTGAATTTTGGTAATTTTTACCTCAGGTTGCTTTACTCTTGTGAATTTCATATGGTTCCATTTAAGGTCATTCATTTTTCAGATTTTAAACCTGTACATGACTGCTCTGTTTTGAAGTTTATTAGCTAAAGCTGTGGAAGGGAGGAAACTAATGTAACTCTTTACTTGTTAATTTGCATTTTTATTTAACACAAATGCCATGAAAATCAGTTAAAGTACCACTTTCTCTTTTCTAACACTTCTATTTTCCATCGGCAGTTTATTGCCTTCTACATTTTGGGAGTGTATTTCTACAGTTAAAAGTGCCACATGATATTTTTAAAAGTTAACCAATTTATGGCTATGAAATTCTAGTAACCCAACTTAATATTTAGTTCCATACAAATTATGCTTAATGAAAACCTTTCCCTTCTTCGTAAATGATTCTAAGTGGGGAAAAAGAAAAGAAAATAGGTTAAGAGAAATGCGCATCTGTATTTCTTGAGTAGATTGATTAAAATAAAAAGCTGTCCTTTAAAAAAAAAAGGTATCTTAAGTAAGCCTTGCCCCCCCCACTTGAGCTATAAGTATTTAAATACTCATTTTAATAATAATATGGTAATATTAACATTAAAACAAATTAGATCATTCTGCCTATCACATGATTTCCAGATAGGAGTTATTTTAAATGGGTGTTTGCCTGTGAAAATGTGTATGTAAGGAGAGAAGGAAGAAAAAATGAAAGAATACAAGTTTTGTAAAACATCATGGTTTAAAACTCTTCTTTAATCTGAAGGTAGATTCTTTTAATGGCTTCAAGAAAAAAAAAATCTGTCATATCACCAGATGTTCCATATTGACTACATTAGTCCTTTCTTTTCTACAGAGAAAAAAATAGACTTAAAAAATTTTTTTGGCAGGTTTTACAATTTATAACCCCAGTTGTACAGTATTCTGTTTGTTCGGCAATGACCTTCCAGGTCCAGTTGAAAAAGAAGTCAGAAACATTTGTCATGTCTTCTTGAGCTTTTCCAGGACTAAATACTGTCAGTGTAAAAGGTGGAACAGGTTATTATTTACAAAATAAAATTCAGATTTACCCTTAAAAGTTTGTTTACAATGATACTTTTGTAACTGACCTTAATTTTAAAAAAATCTAAGTAGCATTTCAATCAACTCCCAAAGTCTATCCAAAGATATACGTATTTTAAAATTATCTCTCTGGCTAAATTCAGACCCACCTGGCTTATTCTAACAGGGTAGTGAAGATTAATTTCATATTTCACAAATATTTTCTAAGTAGGAAAATTCAGACTCTCATTTATCACTCAAGAAAAACATTAACATCCTATTTATGCTTTTTTAAAAAGGGCATATATAGTATAGCGAAAGTCTGTTGTTTAAGAATTCAAAGATGTGAATCCTCAGCGATATATTACAGTCCTTCTATAGGAAGCAGACTGATTCTAAAAGTTGAATAAATCTTGCACCCTTAAAGTTTGTTTTCATTATTTTTATAAACAACTTTGCCAAGTTGGAGCTGCAGTCCCTCAACTTCAGGCAAATGAAAATAGCTCCAGATTTAAGTTAAATTAAGATAAATAGACTTCTGTATAGCTGCATCTATAAGCAGGGAAGTTATTTATAGATCTTAATTAAGACTTCAATCCTTTTAGATTTTAAAGTGCAATCTTATTTATTTGGCTATTTAAATCACAATTCCCCATGCTTAAAGCAGAAGAAAACTCAACCCCCAAACCTCTTAAAACCTCTGTAGGTTCAGGGGAGATGTATTCTTAATATACAATTATCGTTTATTCTAACAGAATGTTATATTTTTTGCAATTTCATCGATCATACATAAGGGAAGCAGAGAGGCCCCAACTCCACCCTATTTTTTCCATAGAGTGATTTGAGGGTTCATTTTTTTTTTTTACACCCATGATTAGGACACATTCACATTGTGTATGTTTATGTGGTTGCTAGAGTCAAAATTGTCTCATTCCATGAATCTTAACAGTGTGCTCTTTTAACAACTATGAGGAAATGTATTAAAATGCCTTAATTACAGGGCAAGAAGAAGACAGAGCACAAGTCTTTTAGCATATGATCTTTCAATTGGTAACTAAAGGATAAAGAGAGCAGTCAAGCGTGGTTTAGATAACTGTCAGCAATAATAAAATGCAAGGTACTTTGTGGAGCCTTTAAAGACCTTTCTGGGAAATAGATTTAATTAAAAAGTAAAATAGACTTTTCATTTCAAAGAAATCTAAAATGTTATAAAATTTCATAATGTTAATACATTAGTAAGGATACTGCGTGTTACTGTGGATAAAGGAAAAGTCATCCGTGAAACTATTATGCCCGAATCATGGAACAGTGAATCTTATAAATATTTTTTTCCTTAAGGTTTGATTTAAGAGTTAGAATCATAATGAATTAAAGTGGTACATAGGACCCCTTCCCACACTTCCCCAAAAGTGTTTCTGCTTTAGATTCCTGCCTTCTATTTCAGCCTCAAAATGAACTGTGACCTTTGTTAGCCACATTATTACATCCCAAGCGCCATTACCAAGAGCTGAAGACCAGAATGATCAGGGAAATCCATTTGTGCATTGTTCATCATAATTAACATGTTTATACACACTCTGTTCTCATGTTAGAGAGACACTAGCATCAAACAGTGTGGTAGAAATATTCCAGGGTATGTTTCGAAATGTTGATTAATTTTTCCCCCTTGAATGGAGCACTTTGTTTTTTCCCCTAGTTATTTTCACTTTTCTGTCAAAAAAAGTGAAAGCTCATTTATTTCCCTTTTGAGTTTAGTAAAAAACCCTAATTAACACTGTGTCTCAGAGCAGCATTGAGCTGGATTGCTTTTGGCAAACTAGAGACAGGTTAACCTGACTATGTGATAAGTAGTTGTTTATAAATAACCCTGACTTGTTCTTCTTTTAGTGCTTGGATCCCTGCCTCCACCTTATCTTCTTCTGTGTAGGTTTTTGTAAGCTCGGTTTGCTTTCTTCCTAAAACAGATCCATTAATTACACTGGCCACTTGTTTCGTCATAGCCCAGTACTAAGGGACTTGACGTGCAAGTTGTCTTGAGTTTTAAGAGGAACTTCATCCCAGAAATCTAAACTTTCGACTCGATACTCTTTTTCTTTTCAGAAATTGTTTGAGTATACACGTTCTTATTCTAATAAGCCTAGTTCCAGAGAACTCCATTTGTTGTTCAACCTTTTTTTCCAAATGAATACCACGTAGGACCTTATTAAATCCCCCAATAACTGGAATACTATTTAAGGCAGGGCTAGGGAATGATATGTTTATAATATGGGGAGATGATTTACAATCTCTCTTACTTATAAAATATTGATGATAATAATAGAAAGAAATTCAAGCTTTCCTTAGCAGATTTAGAACTGACATTTTTTTGAGGTTAGTCTTTAGGTTTTGCCAGACCCAATAACTACTTCTCTTCTGACTGAAGTAACTGAGCAGCATTTCCACAGAAGCTCAGTTCTGAGGTAAATTATGTTTCTGTTTAATGTGAGGAATCATCTAGTTTACTATCTACTTCTGCATTTATCATGATATTCTGTGCAAAGTGATGTATGTTGCTTATTGTAGCTGCATAATATATTTTTATAAATAATATATTTTATATTTAGACTTAAACATATTTGTCACCATAATTACTAAATATAAGTATTTCACAATAAAAACTGGTTATAGATAGGGATTCATATATAAAGCATGTAAGTTACTTCCGAAGAGTATATCCTAATGCATTTTTAAAATCACTGCTTTCCTTGTTACAATTCTATCATGTGGAATCTTTATATTTTTCTCAACACTTTTTTCAAAAGTTGTGTTTAGTTTTACTGATATTAAACTTAACTCCCTAGTACCTGACCCTGTTTTCAGATTTTTTTTAGCAGACCTCCCTTGCTTATAAATGGTCAATCAGTCAGACCATCCAAAGCATCTGCTAACCACCAAAACCAAAAATACCATTGGTAGGATAGGGAAACCAGTGAAGAACATGGTCCTTTTTGGTTAGGCATCTCATTTGTTTAGAACTTGCTCATTTTAAAATAAAAAAGCATAAAACAAAGCTTTATCAAATGCCAGATTTATGGGGAAAGGACTGGGTTTTGTCCTGCCTCTGACATTTGACTAGTGACCATCTCTGTGACCATGAGACCATCATTTCACTCCTGAGTCTGTTTCCTATATGAGAATTGGGGAAATAATGATAACAATGAGAATTGCAATCATAAAAATAACTGTTTTCTAGAGATGTAAAGTTATAGTAAAGACCTAAGGAGAAATCATTAGTGTTTTAAAAATGCTTTATAAATTGGAAATTCCTACGTATATGTCATCTGTTACTAAGTTGTCTTCTGTCTTAATGCAATCCAGTTAGCTTTGCGTAGAGAAAAACTCTTTCTTATCCTATAGACTACATTCCAGGATCCTGACAAGCTGTAAAATAGCCTTACTCCCTGCTTTACTGAGAAGGTCAAGCTCATCTGGTACAAGTTCCTCAGTAGCCTTCCTTTCCACCTCAGAATTTCTTGGTATTCTCACCCATTTTTTTCCTCCTTGTCTCTAAGGAAGAAACATTCTTCCCCCCTTTTAAGACTAATACTTCCTAATCCATCCCATCCCAGCTAAGGTATTGACAATGTCAAAGAAAATGAATAATTGATGAGGTATTTTCTTCTCACTCCACTGGTTTCTTTTCCTTCTAAATATCTAGGCTTCCCCGATCTTAAAAAAACAACCTTCCCTTAACCACTTATCTCTTTTTTTCTTTTCATCACCAAGCTTCTTGAAATAGCAATCTATGTTCAGCAATCTCCACTTTTTTACTACCATCTTAGTTTTTTTTAATATTTGCAATCTGACTTCCAGCACCATTCTACTGAAACCCTTTCAATTATCACCCACGATCTCTATGTCTTCAATCACTGATCCCCTTGCCTATTTTTTCAGTAATCACCCTCCTTGGTCTTTGTCTCTGCAGACATTGTTGAACACACTTTTCCTCCCTTCCTTGAAACTCTCTCTTCCTTTATCTTCTGTTTCATTTCACTACCACAAAATCAGAATGTTAAAATTGAAAGAGCCATACATATTTGTTTGATAAGGAGATTCAGATATAGAAACTAGTAACCCTCAAAAATTTAGTTCACTAAGCATTAAGTAACAAGATTTTCTCAGAGACTAGATTTATCATGGTAGCTTCCATGGGGATTATCAAAATGATGTTACTATAATAGGATATAATTTCAGATCTATAAATTTCTTTCTGAAATCTGTCTTTCCTGACTGTTCTCATCATTTGTAAAGATCCTATGATCTATTATGTTTGGTAAGAGAAGAAGAAATTGCCTGAAGATGATAGAAAAATCCAACCCTGATTCTTTATTATTAAAGATTTTGTAAAGGCACATAAAAATGATGTCAAACAAAGATTGTAGGACTTCTTTGAGCTTCAATATGAAGTTATCAACCCTACAAAGCTAGCTCTTTCTTTTTCGTAATTTTCTAACAGCCCTAAATTTATGCTTCCTTATATGAACCAAAGAGGACTTGTTCTTCCTCAAGACAATTTATGCAATCTCATTATTTGAAAAAAGTTTTCCTTAGTTTGCAGTGGATTCTATTGCCTTTCTTCCCGCACCTCATCTATGGACCCAACTATTTCATTATATTTTCCATAGGGTAACCATCGACTTGTCATTTTTGTTTTTGTTTTCTTATTTCAGCATCTTAAATGACTAACTGAACACTGCAGTCAGCATTCATTCCTCCAGGCACTCTCCTTTCTTTTCCAGGTTGTCCTCGGTAAGATTGTTCCAGTAATGGCACATTCCTAGATGTATGATACTGTCTTGTTCCTTCCTTCTACCTCATTAGTAGCTATTTTTGATTTCCTTGGCTGGTTCTTCTTACTTCTCCTGCCTCCTAGACGTAGGTATTCAAGGGTCTTTTCTTTCTCCCCAGTGATGAATTTGAACTACTACCCTATGCAAAGGATTCAGGCCTTACTTCTCCCTCTCAACCCCATATCTAGTTTTCAGCTTCATAGCTCTATCTGTACTCCCAACCAAGATCTCAACTGTCCCTGTCAGAATTTCAAGACTTTTTTAATACTTGTACTTGAACTAGCTTTAGTATTTGTATGGATACAAGTACTACTACAAAGATACTACCAGCTAGTTACTTGTACTAGCTTTGGTACTTGGTGTTATATGGATACTTTCTTCAACAAAGGGGAAGCCAACCACTCCGCTTGGTGTTATACACTTTTCATCTGGTGGCAGACCTTCTGGTGATGAACCTCTAAATTTAACTAGATTAGACCTTAGGTCATAGTTTGACTTTAAGCTCATATTTGGAGGCTTTCTAGCTTGGTATGACTGGCCAGAGCTTTCACTCCATTGAAAGCCCAGAGCCATATCCATGATACCAATGAGAAATCAGAGTAGTATTTGAGCAGACCACAAAAATCCACATTAAAAGGATGAAAAAATAAGGATATGAATGGAAAGAGCATTCAAGGGTCTTTTCAACACAAGCATTTAGAGTAGGTACACTGTTCTCTTCTTACAACCCAATGGGGGCAGAGGGGGAGAGAATCATTGGCCATGAAGTTAAAAGACCTAAGTTTGAATCTTACTTCTGTTTTAACACAGTGATGTCAGGCTAATCATTTACCCTCTCTGAGCCCTATTCTACACATCTGTCAAATAAGCGAGTTAGGGTAGATGACTTTTTTAGGTCTTTTGCAATATATGAAAATTTTATCTTGAACTTCTAATTCATCTTTTTGAAAGAATTCATAATCCAAAATGTTGCCATCCAATTTTCTTTTTTTGAAAATTAGTCTTCAACAATTCCAAATAACTCATGATGGAAAATGCTAACCCTATCCAGAGAAAGAACTATGAAGTCTGAATACAGATCGAAGCAGACTATTTTCACTTTTTTTGTTCTGATTCTTCCTTCACAACATGACTAATGTGAAAATATATATTTTAAATGATTGTACATATATAACCTCTATCAGATCACTTGCTGTCTTGGGGACGGGGAAGAGTAGGGAGGGAGAAAAATTTGGAATTCAAAATTTTACAGAAATGAACATTGAAAACTATCTTTACATGTCATTGGGGGAAAATACTATTAGATTAAGAAAAAAAAGAAAATTAGTATTCAGGAAAAAAAGGACCCCTTTTTTTTTTACCCTGAATGTATTCAGAGTTGTTTTGTTTTGTTTTAACCCTGATCTTTCACATCTGTTAATAGGATGATGTTCCAATTGAAACTGTAGCATTGTCAGAATGATTTACACTAGGAACTTTGGAAAAAGTTTTTCTTTGCAAAAATCGTAATTCTGGGATGAATTTCCGTTTGAAAGAAGGAATTGTGAAAACAGGGGAGCTACCATAGAAAGAAGTGAGTACATGCCTTTTCTACACGGGCGAGGTAGTATAATGGACAGAGTCAGAGTACTAGACTTTGATTCAGGAAGATGCAGGTCCATATCCTGCCTTTGACATTTGCTAGCTGTGTGACAATTTCTATAAGCCTCAGTTTACCCATCTCTATTCCAGCCCAAATGAGATCATGTATATAAAGTGCTATATTAGTCATGGTGAGTCACCAAGTGGCTCTTAGATATTTCCTGCAGCACCCATATTTCCTCCTTAGACCATATGCACAGATCTCTTGGCAGCCCTGGGTCTACTCCAGCAGAGCATCAGAGCAAAAGTTTCCATGCAGACCCATGACTATCCACTATATATCTATTTAGGAAACCACAAGAGCGTGACTTTAGGATTCCAGGCAATTCTAGGAGTCTAGATGACCCCATACACAAATATACATCTGCCCTCTGCCAGCCAATGAAAACTAATTTGAACTCTTCTACCCCACCCAACATATCAGTGATGATGCAATAGAAGGTAACTGTGGTTCTTGAGTGAAAGAATCTAGGTTAAATCTCTGCTTTGGGCCAGTCACTCAATTTCTCTGGTCCTCAGTTTCTAGCTTTAGATCTGTGATACTCAAATTGTCTCATAGCCAGTCCAACAATTAGGTTCCTGGAGTTTTGGCCTTCAGGTCTAAATCTAAGCCGTTGCTGAGTCATAACCTTCTGGTTATGGAGGTTCTGGGCCCCTCAAGGCATCCAAATATCCATAATATTTAGAAAACATATCTAGGTCATTCTCTATTTTTTTTTTCTTTCTTTCAAATGGAACATTATTTAACTAATTTATCAACTTTTAAAATAGTTCGACTGAGGGCACACCTGCATGTCAGGGGTGTTGCAAGAAAAATGCCGAAGAAATCATTTACTTAACGCTTTCAAAAACTAAAATGGTTTCTAAGAGCAGCAAATTTGTCCCCTTGCACTCAACATTTTCTATATTTAAGGTAAACTTCATTCGTTGTTCGCACAAGGCTAGGGTTCTGTAAAGGATAAGTAAATTATTGTCATTATTTCACATTAAACACCCACTTATATGCCAAGGACTGAACTTCTGAAGACACAGTGCTTGCTTGGATGAGCTTATTGTATCTCCTTTTAAATTCGCTTAGCAATTTGTTCAACTTTGACGTGCATTAGGATCTAAATAACTTAATTCCAGCATTATTGTTCTATGAAGCAACCATTATTTTCTAAAAATAATCACGGTCAATTGGAGAGAAATCTAAGCCCCAGCAAATCTGTGTAACGTTCATTGGGACTGTTATCCACTCTACTTTCTGATATTAATATTCTCTTATTGACAAAGATTATATGTATCTATCAATAATTTTTATGAATGCCTCATTATCACATATCTTCAAAGTCAATATATGTACTGAACATAGCGTGCCCTTGATGCCGGCAAAGTTATTTATTTTAAAATATAATATATTGAAAAATTGCTAAGTCACCAGAGCACAGAATCAGGTAAAGTAGGTGCTTGGTATTTTATTTCTAGTACTTGGCTTTCCTGATGCCAATGGATCTAACTGTGGCTATCCCAGCATTTCTACTTATAAATTTGACATGATACGGTTAATGTTCAAACTGGAAGGTGTGTGAGTTCATCTAATGCAAACATCTCATTTTACAGATGAGGAAACTGAGGCCCGCTGAAGTTTATTTATGAAATGCTTTCAGGGCTTTAAATCTGACACAATATAATAACAATAGCTCACCTACTGTGTGCCTGGCACTGTGCTAAACTCTTTATGTTATCCGGTGCTAAGCACAGACTATTATCTTGTGTCATCCTTACAACAAACCTAGGAAGTAGGCCCTATCATTACCCCCATTTGACAGATGAGGAAACTGAGGCAAATAGAGTTTGCCCAGGATCGCACAGGTCGTAAATGTCTGATCCTGAATTTGACATCAGGTCTTTCTGACCTGACTTACTGACTCCAAGGCCAGTGCTCTATCCACTGTGTCTCCTAGCACCTAATAATGAGTTCTGTTGTAAAAACTAAATGTCATACCCACTTGCGTATACATTTAAATAGCCTCATAAATAAAAGGCAGCTTTTTAGAACAAATTTAAACAAATTGAAGTTGAAAACTAATTTTCAAAATTGAAAAGTTATCATTATATTTATTTTATTGTGATTTTGGTTAGACATGACCTGATTTCATCAGTAGAGGGAACTGCAAATGTGGAAATTATCTCCTTCAAAGAAGAACACAAATTTGTTTGTTGCTTTCAGTTTTAAAGAGTGGCCTAGGGTACTGAGAGGGTGAGTGACTCACGGGAGTCCGTGAGTAAAAATGAAAAGAGAACTAGCCTTGGAATCAGAGAACCCTGGATTCAAACTCTGAATGCACTCAATTAACTGTGAAATCCTCAGTGAGTCGCCTAACTACTGTAAGCCTCAAGTTTTCATCTGTAAATTAGGGGTTTCTGACAAACTAGTCCATTGGCTGAGGCAGTTCTTGAATCTAATATTCCTAACTGCAAGACAAGTCCTTATCTATTATACTCTACTACTTTTTACGGTGATTATAATGCAGCATAGTGGATAGAGCACCCAGGACTGAAGTCATGAACATTTATCTTTGTGAGTTCAAATCTGGCCTTAGATACTTAATAACGGTGTGACCCTGGGCAAGTCACTTAACCCTGTCTGCCTCAGTTTCCTCTTCTGTAAAATGAGCTGGCAAAGGAAAAAGCAAACCACTCTATCATCTTTGCCTAGAAAACCCCAAATGGGGTCACAGAGAGTTGGACATGACTGAGGAAAATAACTTAAACAACAACAGCTCTAAATATGGAATCTCCAGATAGACTAAACTCACTTCACCCTCCACAACTTCCAGCTGAGAGAGAGGTGGGACAAAAAAAGCACTGTCTTCATTTTACATGTGAGAAAAAAGACAGCATGTCTGTCAAACAATGCATCAACCTTTTTGAGAAGTCCTTTGTCCTATTTGTTGTGATTATCAATTAGTCATTCCATAGGACAGAGTGCCTTGAAGACCAGGTAGGAGATGAGTGCACTGAAAACCAAATGAAAACATTTGCCCCAAATTTTCTGCCTTAAGTAGCTGATTTGTCTCATAGCCTGGGGACTTGAACTCAAACCTTCCACTGGGTGCCTTTGAGACTCATCCAGAGGATCTTCTGTGGTCCTTTATTAGGAGGAATAAGGCTTGAAAACCAGAAGTTCCTTAACAACAAATACAACTGAACCACCAAAGTGTTTTCAAGTGCTTGGTGAGATTTCAGCAGACAGATGATTTTCACAAATACTTTGACCTAAGGGTGCTTTTCTCATCGGAAGTGATGGTTGGTGGTGTTTTGAAAAAGTTTGTTCTCTTAACAATCTCATGTAAACGTTCATGGTTCCCCTAACATTGAGTGACCTTCAGTTCTATATGAGAAAACACTTATGTGTGATAAAAAAGCCTGTAGAAAACTCATGACAAGAAAATAGTTATATGATGAGAAGTATTTTCAATACTTTTTATACTAATTTTTGAAATATGAAAAAACAGTTTTGACCATAAACCTTAACATCAAAGCCTTCATCATTTTTTTGCTCACTCAATTACAGACGTCATTTGACTTTTAAGTCCTTTTATCTGTAAAAGAAAGGATTGCTTAGGTCTCTTTTGGCTCAACATGTCATTTTATGAAAAAGCAGTATGGCTTTTCTTGAAAACGTTTCAAGATGCTACTAGGTAGAACTACCTTTACAGTATTTCAGGTTATGTGCTATATCTGGATAGAAAGGAGCCACCAATGCTTTATGCTAGAATAAAATAATTTTTGATTTTTGTCATTTTGAAATTATTTTCAGATGTCATCCTTATCCCATATGAAATTTGGAACTTACCTAAAACTGTATCTGGTTTTATGGTTTTTTTAAGTTTAATAAAAGCTAGCTCAGATCTTTTTTGAGTTATATAAAAGGATTTTTAAAAATGTCTTTTTGTCTTAAAGGAATTGGTAGATGTTTTCTATCTGTATCTATCAAAGGTGTCTGAACTTTTTTCTCTCTTGTACCCTCCAAATTCCCTGGGTCCAGACCTGTCTTTTCCATCAGGGAGGAAACTCCCAATGTGGATATCCCCTCCACTGAAGTAGATTAGTATCATGTCTTTACTCAAGACATAGAAAATTACCTGGGATGCTGATGGTTCGCTCCCCAACTGTTCCATGTCAGAAACCAGACTTGACCTCAAGCCTTTCAGAATAAAAGACCATTCCTTCTATTCACTATGCTGTACTGCTTTTTCATAGACTAACATTTTAGAATACACAGAATACATTTTTCATAGAATTACATTTTAGAGCTAAAAGAGAACTTAGCAATCCTCTCTTTTACAAATACAAAAACTTAAAGTCCAGTGACTTCTATGGATTATCTAGGTGGGCAAAAAGTGATTGCTTTTGATATTAAGACATATGGTAAAAATATTATTTCACATTTCAAAACTACTTCTCATAACTATAGGTTTCTATAAATCCTAAAGCATTATTCTTCACAAAAGAATTAGAAGCAAAAGATAAAAAGAGTAGACATTATTACCCTACTTTCTTACTGAACAAATAATTCAGTTAAAGCTGCCTTCTTCTTAGGAGTTCTTGACGTTGATTGGTAGGACTGTGTTGTCCTGGGCCATGGGCTCACTAAATGAGAAATGAGTGTCCATTTGCCTTCCCGTGCTGGGCTCATGTTTATTTTCCCGTGTTCTCAAGAGAGCTGTTGCCTTTTGGCAGCCGTAACTGTGTTTTGCTTTGTTTTACTTTGAGACTTGACTATTGCTACAGAATTTCAGCTGTGGCTTATTCAAAACCCGCCTTGCTCCTGAATCAACCTAGTCCAGCTGGAGGCATCTCCTAGAAGTGAATCAAGGGAGGAACCTTATTTCAGATAAAAGGTTAATAAAACATAGCCTCGTCCTGCAATAAACCAAGTTTGCTTTTGCAGCAGATTTGTGTTGTCTTAATGGAAGACTTCTTTTCTTAGGAAATTAAGACAGGTAATTGAGTTTGCACCAAATCAGGTATGGGGGGGTGGGGGTGGGAATGGGAATTTAACACTAAAAGAATAGTTTAAACTGCAATAAATTGAGAGATATTATAACTTTGGACAAAATCAACATAGAAGTAGATGTATCTGATCTCTAATTTGGGAATCAGTTTGTTAAAAAAAAAAACAAAACTCTACTAACCGCAGACTTGTAAAATTATCAGAAACTGCAGACAGATCCTAATATGTTAAAGGTTGTAATCTTTTGAAAGGAGTTGGTTGGTTTTCCTGTTGGCCCTCCTATCAACTTTAACCTCCAACCTTCTCCGGCATGTATCACTACAAATAAAACTGCTGGGCTTTGACAAGAGGATATAAAGGCACTAGGCCATCGCACAGAGATCTCCACATGATTTTCTTCAACCTTAAATGAATACGGCTTTAAGTCAGGCTTTTCAATAGGAAGTCATAAACACGCACCCATATCACGTTAGTTTTAATAATTACTGTTTTGGCCCCCAAAAGAGGGGGTTGGTGCAGAAATATACATAATAAATTATGTTTGACAACTGGAATTTAGTGATTTTGTTATTGGTTGTCTTTGACCATTAACTTGGATTTCTGGTCTTTGTTTTAATGTATACGATTTCAAGTGAGCTGCATATGATATGGATATAAACATGGCTTTTGTATACAGGATTACAAGTGAATTTTTTAGCTTGTGATTAAGACAAAACAGATGCCGAAAAACGTGTTTGTGTTGCTGTCCTGTCTTTAAACTAATCTCCTGAACTTTATTCACCTGTGTGAATTGTCTGACTTCTAAAGAAGTAAACCTTGTATTTACTGTCTCCTGGTGCAGTTAGGACAGCCAAGGCTTCTGAAGTTTCACTCAAGTAGATGAATCCTCCGGTCATTATGCTGGCTGCAGAATTCTTCATTCCACACTAGATCGATGCTATCTGGTGAAGACCCTGGCACCGTTCAGTCTGAACAAAGCCAGCACACACCACCATCTGAACTTGGAGCCTGAGGAACTTACTGCTGTGGTTAAACTGTCATTCTTAAAGAGATTTTCATGTCTTGCTTAAAGTGAACATTAACAAATACTTTTAGAGTTTCAGCATGATGAGCAGAATCTTCTTGGATACCTAGAGTCATATAGCTAGAAGGGATGCTCAGAAGTTATCTAATTTAATACTTATTTTACAGATGAGCAGTGGTTTTCCTAATGTCATACAGAGAGTATCAGAGGAGGAATTTGAGCCCAAATCCTTTGACAACAGTTAGCGGTCTTTCCATTATACCCTCCTGCCACCTATTTCTCTGCCTACTCCATATTCCCTCATACTCCTTTGAAAAAAGATAAGCTGTTACCTTCCAGTTCTTACAAAGAAATACAGTATACACACTCCTTGAATATAAAATACATGAAAGCAATTAGGAACATCTCTTGTTGCTTTTATTTTACTATAGTTGTGTTGTACAATGCCAAAGAAGAGAATAAGTTTTATTTGTGTGACTTAATGTGGGCACACCTTGCTCCAACACAGAGCACTCCCAGGCTTAGTGGATTGTCTTCGAGAGTTGCTCTGGCTAAAAAAATGCAGTACTCCTCATCTCATCAGCTAATGAACATCTTCAAAGTTAGCTAAGCAAGTCCTCAAATAATAAGCGTGTAGCCCATCCCTGAGCCCTAATTCAAAGCCTTCCCAGCTTCAGTTATTACCGGTTAGAGCTTGGTCTCCACTGGTCTAGCCTTTGGGAATCCATGGCCACAATCATACCATAATGAGACATTTATTAGAGATAGCACGCGGTGGAAATGGCAGTAACTCTGGGGTCAAAGGACCTGAATTCAAATGCCACCTCTGACCTGTGTGACATTTGAAGTCTTTTGACCTCTTAGACTTGAGTTTCCTTATCTGGAGAATGAAGTAAGGGAGTGGGGGTGGTATTTGCAAGGAACCCACTTCCAAAGCAAAGGAAAACACTTAGAAAAATAGAATTACCTGACGTTTTATTAGCATAGCAAAGTTAAATGTTTTACTCAAATATACACATAATTCGTCAGTGAGCCTGCAGCTCTTTTTACCCCTACTCTGATTTAATTTAATATTCTTGACAGATTGCTTGACACACTATCCCTATTCTGAAAAATTCTAATGACCATTTGACTTTGTGAATATTGGGCAAATCAGTGGTTTCTTTTGAGAATAAGGCTTGCCTTCTTGTCATCGTAAACATTGTCTGAGGGCTTAGTCAAAGTTGTGGAACCTATGGCCTCGAGGCCACGTGGCCTTTTCATAGAACAAATCCCGAATTTGGAGTCAGGCAACAGGCTGCACTGGAGGACCTAGAGGGCCACATGTGACCTCAAGGCTGCAGGTTCCCCACCTCTGTTTAGTATATGTGTGTATACACACCTATACATGTACATATTCATGTGTGTGTATGTGTGTACATACACATGTGATCATATGTACATAACTCATCTTCCACAATAGATTCAGATATATGCTAGCCAGAAAATTTGTTGTTTTGTTGTGTTTTGCTTTGTTTGTGTGTGGAGGGTGGTGTTGAAAAGCTGCTAGGAGTAGGGCATGGACTGTCACACAGGCAGCAGGTGATGCAATAGATAACAGTACTGGCCCAGGAATCAGGGCCAGACTCAAATACTTACTGTGTGGCCCTGGGGAAGTCATTTCACCTCTGTTGACCTTAATTGCCTCCTCTTTAAAATAAGGATAATAGCAGTACCTACCTTGCAGGGTTGTTGTGAATATCAAATGAGATAATATTTGTAGAAATGCACTAGCACAGTGCCTGGCATATAGTAGGCACTATATGTGTACTTATTCTCACACGCGGTTACATTTTTTTTTATCTCTATAGTCCCAGTGTCTAGCACAAGTGTCTGGCACATAGTAGGTACTTGATAAGTACTTGGTTGGTTGATGGCTTAAAGTAACCTCTGCTACTTGATCTCCTCTTAATGGTCACTCACCATTAAGTGAGTGATCACACTCTGCTGGTTGAATCAGAACAGTGGGTGGCAGAATTAGTTGACCTGAAGCCATCTTTCAGAGTTTAATACCACACTAATGGAGGAATATCTCCAATCTCATTGTCCTCTGATGACAGCCACGTCATAGAGCTATAGGACCAGTCTAAGCAATGCAACTGACAAAAGTACTGGAAACCAAGGGTTTGACCAGATGAGGTCCATTGTGTGTTTGTCCTTCGTCCTTCATTGCGGAAGAAGACCATACCGTCAGAGAAATGATGACATGACTTGCACTTGACTTTGTTTTGAATGAGGGAGGGCTGTGCAGGTCACCAGCCTCACTTATCCTCCAGAGCCATCTGAATCCAGTGACCAGATATTCCTCAGGATGAGGCAATTGGGATTAAGTGACTTGCCCAAGGTCACACAGCTAGTGAGTCAAGTACCTGAGGTGAGATTTGAACTCAGGTCCTCCTGACTCCTTCACTGGTGCTCTATCCACTGCACCACTTACCTGCCCCAATTAGCCATTGTATGCACACTCTGAAGGTGAAAACATTGTTATATTTGGAAGAAAGAACATTTACCTGTTTCTGAAATATTTAACATTCCACATCAGTTTTCATTATTTAGAGTTCTTTGCATAAGGAGACCTCTAAGATTCATGAAGTAGTATTTGATAAGGGAAACCCAGTCTAACTGATTTAGCTATTTTGAAAGTGTGGATCAATATCTACAAAGGAAACATTTTTGAGTACTCAGCCAAGTGGTTTATATATGAATTTTCACCAGGGGTTTGAGGAGCCTCATTTTATTCAACAGAAACATAGGTACATAGGCAGCAGAGTAAAATAGAGCAAACATTAGGTTTGAAGTCCAGAGGCTTCATTTCACATCCTGGCCACATATTTACTATTTCCGACCCATGGAAAAATCCTCGATTTGCTCACCTGCAAAATGGGGACAATGTTCTGTTTATACAAATTTAATAGGGTTGTTGTGAAGAAAAGACTTACTAATCCTTTAAATGCTTTGCAAATGCAAGCTTGTTATTTTTCTAGATGACAAATGAGCTTAGGCAGGGTTGGCACAAGATCTAATGGAACCACTTGTATATTAAGTGAATATTATTGAGTTGAGCATACTTTGACTACCACTGTTGTAACCTAGTTACAGAATTGAGAATACCAAGGCTGGAGTTAAGAGTGGAAAAGAGAGAAGTTCAGTTTGGCGTTGCCTTCCTCAGTAGCATGCATTGATTCAGTTTCTGTAGGGAATATCTCTATACAAAATGTATAAAATTGTAAATAAGAAATTCAGTTCAGTAAATAAGAAATCAACAAGCCTTTATTAAATGCTTACTGTCAGGCTATCTTCTAAGTGCTAAGGATACAAAAAAATGCAACACAGTCTTTGTCCTCAAATGGGGAGGGCAACAGGCAAACGATTATAGACATAAAAGATAGATCCAGTGTAAACTAGAGAAAATCTCACAAAGAAGACACTGGAATTGGAGAAGACTGGCCAAGACCTCCTGCAGAAGGGAGGATTTGAACTGAGTCTTCAAGGAAGCCATATTCAGTAACCAGGAGTAATCCAACTCTAAGATAATGTGAAAATAGTTAAGAACTTCAAGGCCAAACTGAGCTTTCTTGACCCATCTAGACTGGGCTTGATTCAAAACCCAAGGTAATAGAGGAGCTGTTCTTATTTCATCTAGGTCAGGGTCTTTTCAGCCCAAATACTGTTAACTTTCTTGGGGCAAACCTTTTATTTCACAGGCACAGGTAGTGGCAGACTTGGGATGAAACATCTTTTCTGTAAATCAAGGCAATAAACATGAACTTAAGAAGCTCCATTGTGAACTTTGAATTTCCATTTGGAATGATAATGGAGCCCTCATCCTTTGATTGCCTTATAGAAATTCACATAGGAAAAAAAAAAGTAGCTTTACTATTGAATAGCATGTCTCTGTTAGAGATTATCCTTTGAGTCATGGCATAATGTGTAGACTTCCGGTCTTGGAGTCTAGCTGTGTGACCAGAGGAAAGTCACATGACCCGGGTAAGCCGTATTTCCCTCATATACACAAAGGAGATCATAACCCCAGAAGTTAGAAAGTACCTATGACCTTTCAGCTATTGTGAGGCTCAAATGAGATTGTGTATGTAAAGCATTTGACAACTTTCAGGTATTACACAGGTGTCGGTTCTGATTATCACTTTGTCTTACCACATAGCCTGAATTATCTACATTGAAAAATCACAGTTTGAAAATTTAGCAACTTGTTGGTTGGCCAGAACTCACTTAGGCTGGGGGCTCTGAAGTGAAATTGCTTTTAGCACCTTTTAGATCAGGGGGTCTTAGCTTTTTGAATGTCATGGACCCCTTTAATAGTCTGGTGAATGATGGAAAAGCCATCATCCAGAGAAATTCATCATCCAATATCCACATCCAGAGAAAGAACTTTGGGGTTTGAATGCAGGTGGAAGCAGACTTTCTCTCCTTTCCTTTTGTTGATTTGTTTTGTCTTGTACTTTCTCATGGTTCTTCCCATTAGTTCGAATTCTTCTTTACAGCATGACTAATGTGAAATGCATAATGTGATAATAAACTAATAATAGTTAATAATAAAATACACTAAAGTGAAAATATGTGTAATATGAATGTGTAAGTCAAGCCTATATCAGATTGCACACTGTCTTGGGGAGGGGAAAGAAAATGAAGGGGGAGAAAATTTAAAACTCAAAATCTTATGGAAATGAATGTTAAAAATTAAAAATGAATTAATTATATTTTTAAAAATAATCTGGTGAAGCCTATATACCTTTTCTCACAATGGCATTTTTGATGCATATTACAAAGGAAATCAAGTAAAATAAAGTTATGTATACATGCACTTATATACATATTAACTTTGCCTCTAAAGTGGTACTTCTAAACTTGATGTCTCTAGTTTCTGATTCAAATTTATCTGTTTTCCCTCTAGTTTCTGATTCAGAGTTATCTATTTATACATAGACATGTGTGTATACGTGTGTATACACACCTATATAGATATACACATGTATATGTAAAGCATTCGACAGCTTTAAGGTATTACACAGGTGTTGGTTCTGATTGGTGTGTGTGTGTGTGTGTGTGCGTGCGTGCGTGCGTGCATGTGTGTGTGTGTGTGTGTATCTCCACAGATCTTACGTTCAGAACTACAGCTTCAGAGGCTCTTTGGAAACTTACAGTGCCTCATCATTTTGAAATTTAGTTGTCCAACATTGTAGGTATAAAAGATTTGATTACATATAACATGATTAGCCTGCATTTCATACCACCTGCTGAAAGTTTACTTACTCTTTACAAACAATTTGAGTAAGCTGATCAAGAACAATTTCTTCTTCTTCAGAGTAATTTTCAGCTTGCTTCATATTAATATATTACCAGTGTCACATGGAAAATGAATTTACATTTTATATTGCATTGGTAAATATTCTAGAAATAGCCCAAGGGAAGGGAATAAAAACCTTTTCTTTTGTGGGCTGCTTATTAGTGATAACTCCTCAAAGGCAGCCTGTTACGTTTTCCTAGGCCACTAAAAATTAGCAGTTTTTTTCTATTATAGCTGACTGATTTAACAAACATTTCTTATTTGCCTCAACTCTAACCAGCCTTTTCAAACAGCAGCTCCAGGTAGTTATACTGACTCCAAACATGACACATTAGCCTTGACACATCCAAATATTGTTCATCTTCCAAAGTTGAGATACTCCAGTTTGACTCCTCAATTTGTGTATTTATGTATCTAAAAGCGCATCTTACCACCTACTAGACTTGATATGAATTTCCCTGTAACCTGCCACCATGCCCAGCTTCAGCAGTCTTTCAGTGGGGAGATGGATGAGGATGGAAGCGTAGCTCAATTTCAAGAGATAGATAAGAAATTCAAACCATTTTGGATTTCCCCAGTGCTGAAAGACATCTTTGATATCTGCTTAAAGTAAAGAGGAGTTAAAGGATGAAATTTTAGCCTTAGCTGAAATCTCAGAGCTTCCTCTTTTTTTTCTGAGGGGGTTAGAGGGGAGAGGGGAGAGAAAATTTTTAATACAATTCTTCCTATTATCTCTTTTAATATTGACCCTGTTGGAGGGGGGGTGGGGAATGTATTCATAATTGAGAGAGAGAACTCCAGCAATTAACAGTATCAAATATATTCATTTTAGAGAAAGCCCTTAAAGGGTTTTTCCTTATGCTACATAGCATTCATTCCTATGGCTGGCAGTCTTTGTCATGCTAAACACCCTGTGGTATAAAATGCATTTGGCAAAGTTGTGCCCATTTTGTCATTGGGAAAACCGTGGCCCAGAGGGCCCAGATGGGGTTGCACATGGTGAACTGAGGAATCAAGGCAAGAACCCAGAGATAAAGCTTAAGGGATTGTCTGGGATCATAGAATTCCATCACCATTGCTTTTGTAAGACAACTGGCTTAGGTCATTCTTGGCAAGGTTAGTGAATTAGTATCCTATTCCCTAGGCCGTTTTCAATGCATGGTTTGGAACACCTCCACTTGCTGAAAACTCCATTGAAATCTTTATCAATGGTATTTGCATAGGCAAAATGGAATCAAACTATTGCCATGTAGTTTGTAAAAGGAAAATTTATGTGAATGGTTTGTCATTAGTGATAATTCAGCCAAAGACACCTATCTCTCCCAAGGACTCTGCCTTCAGAAGACTTTTGTGGGGAAGTTTGGTGTGTTAGGGGTGGGAGTGAGGACAGAGTTTAAAACAAAGCTGTTTTTGAGGTATGAAACAAGCTTAGTTTTTGTTTTTTTTTTTTCCAAACAGTACAATGAGTAACAGAGGTTCCTTTTTACTGGGGGGAAAAAAGGAAAAGACAGACATTTGTCAGACTTTTGAGGAGGAATTTTGCTATTGAGATAAAAGTCCAGTAATGAGATGTAGGGAAAGAGGAGGAACAGGTATTACAAAGGAATGTAATGTATTGAGAACTGTTTGTACGGATGTGGCTTCACTGGAGCCAAGATTCAAAACTCAAGAGTATTTATAGCGGAAAAGAAAAAGGAGCCAGAAGATTAAACTCCAGTCTCTAGGGAGACGAGCTTAGGCATAGGTATGCGTGGACCCTATATGGTACATTGTGAGGCAGTCAAGTGACTAATAACTGAAGTCTTCGTATTGGAGGGCAGATGATTTGCATTTGAGAATTTTCAGAATAGACAGGATTTCTCATTGATTTGAAGTTGGAGAGAGCCTGATTTTATTTCACCAAGTCATTCAGTGGATGTGGTTCTTGAGTATGGCCAGAATTAGATGGTGTGTTAATGTTTCTTGAGGTCCTGACCTATACTGTAGATTAGAAAGCTGTTTAAATATTAAAATGCAAAGCAAACAAAATTGCTTTTGGAATAGAAAATTGCAGTCCTAATGCCTGGTCTTTCTTTGTGGGTGCAACTGGTGTGGATACCATGTGTTTGTTGAAACTAACTCAGTTAACTATGCCCTATCTGTAGGGACACTGAATAACTGAGCCAGTGTTGGGTGTCTGTGTGTGTGTGTGTGCGTGTGCGTGTGTGTGTGTATTTTAATTCCAAGTTACAGAATATATAACTTCAAAGCAAATCAGATCTCTGTTTATCCCTCTTATATGTCAGAGTTTAAGTGCTATGTTTTATGTATACAGTCATTGTGACAGTTGAAAAGACTATAGAAAGAAAAAAACCAATTACAAAATTGTTTTAAAGAATTATGTAGCAAGGATAAAGGCTTTTAGAAACTATCGAGCAGTTTTAACAATTAGATCACCTGAAGTCAAGCTGCAAAATTATGTCCTAATTATTTGTGATGACTAATTAAGCATAAAGTTAGAAGCCTTGAAAGAATTTCAGAAATATTTTTTCTGTGATTTTTTCAACCAAAAAAAAAAACCCACCCCATCATTTTCTATTTTAGCAGTTTCCACAACTTGAACATTAAATTCCTATTGTTTGATTTCTGTTATATTAGTAGTGTGTGTTGTGCAATTCTAATCTTCCCGTTTTTCTTTCTTTATCACCAAAGTAGGCCTTTTGAAGCCGGGAAATTTTTCATAGCAATATTGATAGTCTTCACATTTGCATGATGACAGCCAAGGAACGGAGAAGTAATTTTTGAAATTGCAGAAGTATTTAGAACACTGATAAAAACTGAAATATATTTTTGATGGATTGAAGTTAAGCATACATGATTTTTTCCTGCTGTCAAAAGGCTCTGAATTTAGTGAATATTTGCCTGCTGTGAGAATGCAAGATTAACATCACAGCCATCACCCGGGCACCCAAACCCTGCAATTTAATAGCTTTTTAGGTTCTTTCCTTTTTCTAAACAGCAATTAATCTCATTTTAGTACAATTTTCTCGTTTCTGAAGTCTCTCATTGAATTGCTGTTTTGTTCATATTTGGCTTCAGCTCCTCTGCATAGTCATTAAAGTCCCAATTAATGTCACCTTTCGCTGAAGAGTACTCATTTTTATTGAGAAAATGACAGTTGCTGCCATGAGTAGTGCAGTGTAATATACATTAATTGCCCTGTAACACTGGTAATTACGAGTTTTTCAAGCCTCTCAGTAAACTGTCATGCCTAGACAAGACTGTGCTAAAATAGATTACTCATTAGGGAGACCTGTCCTATTTTCTGGTGGGTTCTTAGTGTTGGTTTAAAAAGGGATGGGAGGGGGGCAGAGGGGGGAGGAAGAATCTTGAGCTTGAACAAATAGTTGCCAAGAGCGATTTCCTACAACATTATCCTTGTGTGGAGTTTTTCAGCCGTCACTTAAGGCTGTGGTCAGCAGATAGACAGTACGGTGGACTCAAGAAATGGTGAATCTCAAGCATTTGTTGATGTGGGCAGGGGACAGGTGCTCAAGGGCCCCTTGCTCAGAAGGGAATGCTCATCTAAAGGAACAGCCTTCTCGAAGGGTGTTGTAGTAAAACAGGTTCACGTTGTATTGTTTTTAAAAAAAAGTCCTAGAGGACCCCCATATTTTGTACTTGGCAATACTCTGTCACCTCATTACTGGGAATTTGGCAAGTGGAGATTGGGAAGCTTCTATTCAATAAATCCTTCTGAATCCCTGGCAATGCTGGGGCCTGGTTGATGTAAAGCATTTTAAGTACTTCATGTAGTCATAAGGTATAGTTTTTCAAATTTTTAGATCAGTAAGTCGAAAGAACTGGGATGATACATGTGAAAAGTACCCAGTCCCAATTTTGCTCAATACATACTTGCTGAATAAAACACCCAGCAAATAGATTCCTTTTTTTCTTCCCTTTCAAATAATGTTTCTAATTTCAGCACAAACATATTTTCCCCCTACTCTCCATTTCTATCATATTTCATTTGTTTAGATTTTAAACACAAAATAGTCTACTTTAAAGCCCATTGGGGTGCTGAACTGACAAAAGAAAACCTTTGTTTCATCTTTGTTATAACACCTGCTTTAGGCAATCTGCTCTTTCTCTCTTGGTCTAAATGAATTTTGTCACAGCCTTTCAAATTCTCTTGTGGTGATGAACTAATGAAAGTAGATAGTACAATTTGTGCTGACCAGGTAGCAACTGCCAAGCTCCCAGCTGAGAATAGTTTAAAAAAAAAATAAAATGCAGCATTATATCACTGATTTACCCATTACCCAACATTAATAGTGAGAGACCTTGGTGTGTTTGTCTGTTTGTATTGGTGTGCATTTATCGAATTGTTTATGACAAGACTAATTGGGGTAATTGTAGACACTGAAATTACCTGTCAGCTATATGTAACCACACTCCCTTTCTTTCTGACACATGATGACAACTGAGGGACCCCGTAGCATCACTCATGATAGCTTTTCGAGTGGTAATAAGGACGATAGGGGCCTTGGCTAATTTGACATGGACAGCCTTCACAACAAGAAGCCAGCTAAATGACTTGTCAGGAGGGGAAAGAAGTCAGAAAAGTAATGGAGTCCCCCATGGCGCTCTGACAGGGAGATGAGGCAATTTGAACAGAAAGTGAAAAGGCTTCAGTTTGTCAAGTATTTAGAACAATCAGAGAACAGCTAGAGGCTGGAACCTGACAATAAATTTGTGAACCATGGTAGCAGTTTCATATAGGTCAGTTATTTCATAATGGCTGTGCAGTACTGGGAGGTTTCTGCTTTCGTAGCACTCTTCGCAGTTACCAACTGGTTCTTTGTCACCTTAAATTTGTGCCCTGCTTTACACAGTGGGAAAAATGGTTAAGGTGATGGAGGACCAGAAGTGTAAGACAGCATGATTTTTTTTTTAGACAGTGGTCTGCTGAAAAATAAACATAATCTAGATACGTAATCGGATGATTATTACCGTTACACACAGGGGATGTTAACTCTTTGAGGTGGGGAGCTCCTTTCCCATGACTCAGAGCAGCACCAGAAGTGCTTTCCCTTTTTGCCACTGGTCAACTACAACAAATCTCACAAAATGAAAGGCTCAAAGTCCATTACCCTCTATTATCCCTCCTTTCACACACTACACCAAAAATTTCTTTAGGCACTTTTTTTTCTCTGAATGATTCAAGCAATATAATGCTAATCCCACAGCTAGGGCATTTCATGGAGTATCGCATTTGATGAAACGACTAGAAAACTGGTTGCACAGATAACCTGCCAAAAATGTGATCCACCATTTCAAAACAAAACCAGCCAAAACAAAATTTAAAGCTCTATGTACTGGCCCTACCTTACAGTGAGCGCCTAATATGTTAAGAAGTGATACTGATCTCAATTCATTCTTACCTGGTTCTTTTCACTTTATTAGTTTGGAAAAATTTATGAGCTTTTAGAAAAGTAAACGTTTTAAAAAAATCTTTTATTTATACCCTTTTTTCTTTAAATGACAGTTATTTCCCACTGACCTTACACACACACGCACGCACACGCACACACACATGCACGCCTATGCACATGCACACACATGCATGCACACTCATGGAACCCATTTTTGTAACAAAGAAATATGGAAGGCCATGTGTGAGGAACCACAGTTTGAAAGAATGAAAATGTACTGAATTTGTTATAAAATGATCCAGGTTTGGACTTTGCTTTACCAGTTATTCTCCAGGTCACCTTGCATAAGTTAGTCATTTCACCACTCTGGGCTTTGGTTTCATCACATGTAAAATCAAGTTGGACAAGAGACCTCCCCCAGACCCATCCCATCTTTAAATCTGTGAACCTCTAAAACAGTGGCCATGTCTTCTGCTGTGTGCCTCATTCTGCATCCTCTGCCAATAGGAAGGAGGCACACTTCGGTGACAGCCTCAGTGCTGTGGAAATTATGTGAGTGGCCTTTACTTGGGAATCCTTACACAAATACGTATTAAGACGCATAATGGAATAACAAACACATGCTCATCCAATACCATATTTTATGTTCCCTTAATATAGTTTTTCTTCTTAAGTTCTTTCAAAGGCCTCAATATCCTTTATATGAGGAATGCACCTTTATTATTACATAAAACTTTTTTTCCAAAGATTTCAAAACATTCAGCCAGACTACACCTATCTTTTCCAAAGCTTTTTAAAGAAATGAAGGAAAAAAGATAGCTTATTTTCACTGATGTTATTTCTACTGTATTATTTCTACCTTGTGAATATTTTGATCTGTATGGGAAAATATTCCTTGTTAAATTTTATGCAGTGATATAGCTATTAATTCTTGGTTATAGCTCATAAATCCTCTGAGCAACATTTGGTCTAAGGAAGATACTGTTAAACCTAACCTAATTAGTCTGCCCAGTTCTTCAACTCATAGATCAGAGTTGGTTGTAACCCTACAGAGGGAAGCCCTTTGGGAATTTGGAGGTTGAAGGAGTGGTGGAGGGATATAGAGTAAGGAGAAGTGCAGGAGTCAGTTGTAGTCTTATGGTTAACAAATCTGTTCCAGAACAGAATGCGATGTAGACTGTTGTTGAGAATGTAGGATGGGACATCTCCAATCTCCATGCCTTTGCATATGCTGTTCCTCATTCTTGGAATGCCTCTTAGACTATCAAGCTCATTCAGCGTAAACAACAGCTCTTAAATGAAGCCTTCTTTGCCTGATCCAGCTACTTGTGACTGCCTTCTGAAATCATTTGTGGCATTTATTTTGTATCCATGTTGCACGTGTTTTTTCTGCATCAAAAAGAAGGCATGAGAGCAGGGTGTATTTTATTCATGTTGCCTAGCGCAAAGCCTTGGCATGTGCTAATTGATGATCGATTGACTTGATAATCACATTGAATCATCAATTTCTTCAGTGTGGAGAACTCCCTAGGACTTAGAATATAATTCCTGGGATAGTTGCCTGAGGTATATAAAGATGAAGTGACTTGTCTAGGATCCCCTTGTTAGTAAGTGTCAGAGTCAGGATTCATACTATGTGTCCCATACTCCGCCCTGCCTTAGTTTCCTTGCATATGACCTACAAATATGGATGTGGATGTGAAGAATAAGTAATTTTTTTATATTCGTTCTTTTTGTCAATAATTCCCTTAATTAATTAAATATATGGGCACCAGAAAATACTTTAGGACCTGTTGTAGACTGGTTTCCAGCTCTGATACTATGATTATGTGAAAAATCTCCCATCATTTGAAGGAAGAAAACGAAGTTATTTTCCATCTCATCTTCTCAGTGTGCTGATATATTGTTGTGTGATTCCCTTCTCATATCAGTTATTAAATGGGAAGTGCCTTCATCCCAGCTCAGACAATTATAACCAGAAAATAATGGTATGGAGGCTCTCCACTTTTAGTGTCTAAGGCAAGTTCTTCTGGTCCTTAGAGCTGGTCACATCTCTTCTCTATCAGGACTCTATATCTAGAGTGATTCCAAGTGGTCTCCTGAGCTCCTTTCTGGTGCCTCTGTTCCATCTGTCAATGGAGATTGTTTCATTCATACCTCTAATTGCTTCATTGCTAGAAACTGACTTAATGTTGTCAGAGACCTTATTGGCTCTTCTTACCTCAAATTTGCATCCCATAGCTTTCTTTAGGGCATTTATCATTTTCCTCCAAATGATCTGGTGACAGTGTTCTGCGATTCAGGTTTTCATCGATCAGTAGATGAGATGGTCTTTCTTCTTTGCTGCCACAATCCAGAAAGGAGAGAAAACAGTGAAGCCTGTGTTCATTACCCAACTTCAAGGAAGCTCAGGCATAGTCCCTGATACAAGTTTCACTAAGTTACAGCTGTTCTTGACACTGAAAGATAAGCTTATGGACAGCATTTGGCTTCTAATTCAATTCGACAACTATTTATCCAGCAAGTCAGGCCCTAGGCTTGGCACTTGAAGAGGATCGAGAGAAGAGTGCCATGTGGTCCTTAACCTTAAGGAGTTTCTGATCTAGAAGCTGATAAAGATGATAATTCATATGGTAAAGCTTTGGACAGGCTTATTAGTAACATTAGCAACAACTTCATTAAGCCAGATTTACCTTGGGAAAAATAATGCAATGGTAAAGAATTTAACAAGTGTTTGGGGCCGCTGTCCACTGCATAAGGTTATAAAAAGACTTTTTGCACATGAAGGTCAAATCACTTATATGAATGAAATTATGCATATTTATTTATAAACGTGCGATATAAATATATGTCTATGCATATGAAAGAATTTAAGTGTCATAAGTGGAGCCAGGAAAGACAGTGTTGCAGAGCAGATAGAGACCTCATCTGAGAATCTGGAATACTTGGGCTCAAGTCCTGCCTTTAATTCATAGTAGCTGTGTGACCCTGGGCAAGTCCTTCACCATTCTCAACCTCATTTTTCTCATCAATGAAATGGGCACAATACAAAGTTGGTGTAAGGACCAAATAAGTTATGTCTAAACTTATATGTAATTATAACTTATATAAAATTATATATGTATATATCTGTATGTATGACATATATGTGTATAAACACTTTGCAAAACTTATTCGTCAGATTAATTACTTTTTTGTTATTTGTCAGTTTGTTATTGTTATCAAGATACAGAGAAGGCACTGACTGGCCTGCGCTGATACTAAACATAGGGTTCACTATATCAATAGTTTCCAAACTGTAGTCAGAGATCCCTAATATCCTTTCAGTGGGTCCCTGAGGTCAAAATTTTTCGTAATAATTCTTGGATGTTTTTTGCCTATGAATATACTCTACCCAGTTTTGTTTTGTCTTGGTTTTTCTCATGGTTTCTCCCCTTCCTTTTAATTCTTGCAGGCAATATGACTAATGTGAAAATGTGTTTAATAAGAATGTATGTGTAGAACCCGTATAAGATTGCATGCCATCGTGGGGAGGGAGTGGGGAGAAAATTTAAAACTTATGGAAGTGACTGTTGAAAACTGAAAACAAATTAATTATAAAAAAATTTTTAAACTTTTAAACAGTAAAATACTCCACCTTTCTCCAACTACATATCTGTATGAGGTTGGGTTTTCTTAGTGTGCTTCAACCAAAATAACGTCACCAGATTTAATACCAAAGCAGATATGAGAATCCATCTGTCTTCTCTTAAGTGAGATATTCAAGAAATAGGCAAAAATATGTAAAACAATGGCATTCTTCTCACAAAGTATGTTATTTTGGAAAATATGTTTTCCATAAGGATGTGTTGTTTATTTTGGCATTTTATAGATATTTTAAAATGTTATCAGTTTCCATTTCTAATTTAGTAAACATACACTAAAGTTCTTTTAACATCTTCAGTTTTTCTATAGCGTTAATATGGAAATGTGTTTTTTATGACTGCACATATATAATCTATATTGAATTGCTTACCGTTTTGGGGCAAAGGAGGGAGGGAGAAAGTTATTTCAATGAAATTCAAATTTTATTTAAAAATGATTGTTAAAAATTGCACTTCTATGTAATTGGAAAAAATAAAATACCATTAAAAGTAAGAATTCTTTCCCATAAAGAAACAAAATAATTTGAGAACTGCTGCCCCATACCAATGAAATTACAGGTCTGGTCTGTATCCCTTAGTGAGGACAAAGTACCATGGGGGTTCAAAGATGGGAGAGAGCACACTGATTTGGAAGGATCAAAAAGGCTCCATAATACAGGAAGCATTTTCAGTGGACTTTTAAGCATAGATTGGTTTTAAACAGGCCAGCAAGAATACCAAACGGCCATAAAAATGTTTAATCATTCATTTATTTCTTTAACTTCAGTTTTAGACACATCCTATATCCTTACTTGTGGCTCTTTGCCTGATAGTTTTAGCGGCAGAATCTGCAGCCAGAATTAAAGTAATGGGAATAAGACCTGAAGAATTTTAAATCTGATTTTCCATTTCTTCTGGGGGTTGAGTCCATGAACTATAGTTAAATTGTCTTAAAGATGCTTGTTGGTTTTCTTTGGGGGCTTAAAGGGATGTAAGGTAGGCTTTCCCAAAATTATAAAAGAATTCTCCAAATGCATTGTCTAGAAAAGATGTTATAAATGGGGGTCAGATTCCTAGTCCAGTCCCAAACAGCCTTTTTGACCCATAATGTTACTACACTATAATACTAATAATATCAGTATGAGTTATGGGTCCTAAGGGCACCATACGGTAGGTTATAAGAAGAAAGAATGTCCTCCCTTTTTCCTGGTTTGAAGGCTGACCAGAAGGCGCTATTTGAAATAGTTTTGGACATCTTTCTACCTCCTCTTCTAGAATCTTTTACCTCATTGTCCTTCTCTTCAGATTCATTGGTACCCAGAACTCTCTGTACTACTTCTCTTTCCAGAAAGAGAGACAGAGACACAGAGAGACACACACACAGCAACAGAGAGAGAGAGAGAGATCAAAACAGCCATTCCTGCAGTATAGCCAGCTGGTCTTAGTTAAGTGTTAGAAGGTAAGGAATCTGACTGAAGTAATTCAGACTGAGGTGTGAGATATGTGTGTGTATGTACATATATACACATACACACATATATAGACATGCATATATATTCATATTTACATACATATTTTGAATTTTTAAAAAATATGCGTAGAAAACCCAATTAATTTCTAATTGTAAATTTTCATTTTTATATAATGATATGGAAAAAATTAATTTTTATATTCACTGTAAACATTTCCATATGTGGAATACTGGGGGGGCCATCTCCCTGAGTGTGTGTTTAATTCTTATAATATTGTTGTGTCCCATGATTCTTCAGGAGTTTGTAAGTAGGAAAAGAACTATTGTGAGCTTTTAAAAACCTACTGTATTGAGTGGTCACTAAATCTTTAATCTTCTCCTTTGCATACTTTGATAAGCAGCCATGTTCAAACCAAAATTGTCTAAAATTTTCTAAGTTTTTTTTAGTTTTTACCCATGGATGAACAATGTTATTTGGTGCTTGCCATGTCCAGTGCCTCTCCATTCTTTTCTCAGAGACGTTATTCATGATGTATAGACATGAAGCTTCTGTGTCATCTCCAAATTAGTTTTTTTTTTTATTTTTCACAATCATTAGTCCTGAACCATATTTTACAACTTTTTGAAAAATTCTCTTTCACTGTGCTCACTATCACATTAAGGTCACTGGGTGTGTGTGTGTGTGTGTGTGTGTGTGTGTGTGTGTGTGTGTGTGTGTGTGTGTGTGTGTGTGTGTGTGTGTGTGTGTGTGTATTCAATTTGGAAGATTTACCATTTTGTTTAGAATTTAGTTGTCATGTTAACAAATAAAGATATAAAAATTTTAGTGGTTTTTCTCTATTTTTGTAAGGAAAAATAGAATAGGACAAGACAAGCAGATTCTAGGAAGTATAATAGTTTTTTTTTCTTTCATTTATTTACAAATTACTTTTTTACAAGAACATGAGTTCAGATCCTGGCTCTGATATTTATTACCCTGTGACTTTCAGAAATTTACCTAACCACCCTGGGTGTGTTTCTTCCTTAAAAAAAAAAAAGCAACAACCTTAAAGATTGTTTCGTTTTGTTTGTTTCCCTCTCTTAGTCCCAATAATTTTGTGTCTCAGTTGAGAAGAACTTCATTGAGATTCGGTATAGGATAGGTGATTTTCTAGCCATCCCAGACTTACAAAGACTTAGGTTAAAGTGCTATCTCTGAGAATAACATCAACCACACAGTAATAGTCACATTTATGTTAGTTTTTGAGGTTTTCGAAATGCTTTGCACGTAACATATGATACTCAAAACAACTCTGTGAGATAGGTTGAGATCACGGCTCTATGACTTATGATAGTTCTGACATTTGGCAAGTCACCTAACCCCTTTGGGCTTCCATTTCTCCATCAATAAAATGAAGAGGTTGGAGTAGATGACTCTTCTAGCTCAAAATCTATAATCCTATGATCCCAAAAATTTTTAAAACAGAATTCCAGTTTAAGCTATATTCAAATAGTAATTATTACTCATTGACAAATCTGTCCACTCGATAAAATGGGATTTTATTACTTACTTTATAACATCATAAGGTGATACTAACTACTTGAGACTATCAAACTATACTAATTGCAACCCTTAAAAAGAAATCCACAACGTCAAAATGAGTTTCAACAACTTTTTTAATCATCTTAGATTTCAAATTCCTGTTGATTATTAATAATAAACTAACTAATTTGCAGCCTTTCTAGAGAGATTTACATGTTTCAGAGGGTATGGTGGTTAACCCAAATGAAACTCCAAATGACAAGATTTGGTAGAAAAACAATTAAGGAATTTGGGGATTCTCATACCTTGCCTTCATTAGGTCCTCAAGTTCATCTCGCCTAAGTTGGTCCTGATTATCAGTTTCTCCTGTTCATTTCTGAAGATGTCGATTTCAGATGTATTTGTTAGACCACCACTTCAGTAGCCACCACATCACTTGATCTGGGGGCTTGAACATGAGTGCTGACTGCAGGTGTGAATCATGTGTAAGCCAGGCAAGCAAGGATAGTAAACTTGTACTGTCAATTTTACTGTATTTCATTTTCCTAAAATAGCAATTTTTCTACTCATACACATAGAATTCTTATTTTCATAGATAATCCCAAGCTTCAGCTTAAATCTCCCCCCTCTACATGAAGCCTTTCTTTATCCCCCATTAAGGATAGTACCCCTCGGTAATTATCTCCAATTTACCCTGTATATATTTTGCTTGTACATAGTTTTTTGTATATTGTCTCCATTAGATCATGACCTCTTTGAGTGGAGAGACTTTCTTTTTTTGCCTTTATTGTTTTGCCAGTGCCTGGCATATAGTAACCACTTAATAAATTCTTGTTAATTGCATTTGACTCCAGAAAAACAAGTTCCTGGATGACAGAGACTGTTTTCCCCCTCAGTATTTGTAACCACAGTGCCTAACACAATGTCTTGCACATAGTACGTGCTTAATATAAGATGTCCCAAAAGTCTTAATTGAAGTTTTCAGATTAAGTGTTTTTTGGATTGAATTAGATAGTGAATTATGATCCCTGTCGTATCTGACTTAAAAGAACATTGCCAAACAATCAATCAGTCATTTTCTACATTCAGCCTGTATTCCCTTTTATCAGTAAATGCAATGGGTTATTGCTTTATAATATAATTTTAGATCTACAAGTGCTATTCCTCCTTAATTCCTATTTTTCTCCCCATGATTTACCTTGATATTCTGTACTTTTTATTTCTCCAGATGACTTATTTTATTGTTTTGTTTAGTTCTGCAAGTATGTCCTTAGTAGTCTAATTGGTGTAGCAATAAATCCATAAATTAGTTTTGCTACTATTGTCATTTTAATTATTTTGGCATAACCCAGCCAGGAGCACTAGGTTTCAGCTATTTAAGTTCTTTATTTCTTAGGGGGTATCTTATGATTATATCTCTTCCAGTATTGACCCTATTTTTGTAGAGTAGCTTTCAGATATTTTATGAATTTTGGAGTTATTTTGAATGAGGCTTTTCTTTCTTTTGTTGTATTCTCTTGGGTTTTATTATCACTGTCTAGAAATGCTATTGATTTTTGCGTCTTATTTTAAAACCTGCTACTTTACTTAAGTTATTAATTTTCTGAATCAATTTCTTTCCCGATTCCCAAGGATTTTCTAAATAAAACATCATGTAATCTTAACATAAGGATCAATTCCTTTCCTCTTCGTCTATTTTTATGCCTTTAATTTCTTTCTCTTGTCTTATTTCAATTGCTAGCATTTTTAGCACTATGTTTAATAACAAGGAAAGAAGGCCTCCTTCCTTTATTTCTGTATTTATTGTGGAAAATACTAGTGTTTTCCTATTGGATAAAATGCTGGGTTTTGGTTTCAGATACTTTTTTATCATAGAAAAAAGATCCTTCTTTTCCTATGCTTTATAGCATTTTTTTTTAAGCATAAATGAAAGTTGTACTATGTCAGATTTTGTCAGTATCTACTGATATAATTGTGAGGTTTGGTGTGTTTTTGTTTTTAATGATTCATTATGTTAATTGTTTTTCTAATGTTGAGGCATCTTTGCATCCATAATAAAAATCAAACTTGATTATAGTGAGTGATTTTTAGATAAATCATCATTGTTCTTTTTTTGGCTGGAATTTCGTTTATAATTTCTAAATTGACTTCCATCGCTGCTATTAATTTTCAGCACTTTTTCTTTGTTTTGTCCTGCCCCAGTTTAGGTCTTAGGACTATATTTGAAGACATTTGACATTTTCCTTCTCATTTTGTGGGGGGAGAACAATTTGTGTAGGAGATGTTATCAGTTGTTTTTTCAAAAGTTTGATAGAATTCTCCTATAAATCTATGGATTCGGGTTGTTTTCTTTTATGATTCTTTTAAAAGTAGTTCAGTTTCCTCTTCTGAAACTGGATTATTGAGTATTCTGTTCATTTGTATATATATCTTAGATTTTTTAGATCATCTACAAAAATCTTTTGCATTCTCAGGAGGTTTTTTTGTAAATTCAGCTGCATGTAGTAGGTTTCACTATTTCTGTTTACTTATAATTTGGCCTTGTTCATTTTTATTTTACTAATTGTATCTTCCTTTTTAATCAGGATGAATAATGATTTATTAATTTCATTAATCAATTTAAAAATAGCTTTGAGCTTTTTTTTAACCTTAGCATAGTGCCTGCACATAGTAAATAAAATACTTAGCAAATGCTTAATTAACTGTTGAATTTTTTTAGTACTTCTCTGTTTTCTGATTCAGATTTGTCAATATTTCCTCTAATTTTCAAAATTTCTTCTTTTGTGCTTCTTGGGGGAGGCTTTATTTGTTGATTTTTTAAAAAAAATTATTTCAATTACATCTTCAGTTTATTAATCTCCTTTTTAAAATTTTATTAATAAGCTTGAATTTCTGATGAAAAACCTGAGCTTATTATTAGCTTATTGACTGTTCTATAAAAAAAAAAAAAAGTCCATCCTTACTTATATAGCTTCTTGTGTAAGCTCTAAGGATTGATTTTTTTTTAATGTGACAGTTGCTGAGTGGTGGTGAGGATGATGATGATGAAGATGATGATGATAAAGATATTATGTAGCTCCTACTATGTTCAAGACATTGTGCTAAGTCCTTTACAGATTATCTCCCAAACAAGCAGGGAGGTAGGGGCTATTATTATCCCCATTTTACAGATAAGGAAACTGAGACAAAAAAGGTTAGGTGACTAACCAGGATCACATAACTAGTAAGTATCTGAGGCTTGATTTGAACTCAGGTCTTCCTGACCCCAGATCCAGAGCTCTATCCACTGTGCCACCTAACTGTCCCTGTTGTTATGATATTATGATGAGATAGAAGGATTTCTCAGCTACAAGAAAATAATTTGACCCCAACTTCTAAGCCCCTTTAGCACCCATATATTTCTACACCTTTTATCTACTTCATTGCTTCATTTGTCACTTTGAGAATTCACCTATTTCCCAAAGATGAAGCACAGTTATATCTGTCAGTTAGTCCTTCTGATTGCCCTATGTTCACCAACATCCTAAATTTATTTCATAGGAGATTGGATGGTTTTTTCATGGACCTAAGATGAAACATTTCCTTGACAATTCCTACAGTCCTATTTGACAGCTAGATGGTGCAATGGATAGAGTGCTGGGCCTGAAGTCAGGGAGACTTGTCTTCCTGAGTTCAGATCTGGCCTCAGACGCTTCCTAGTTGTGTGATCCTTGGCAAATAAATTAGCCTCTGTTTGCCTCAGTTTCTTCAGCTATAAAAATGAGCTGGAAAAGGAAATGGTAAACCACTCCAGTATCTTTGCCAAGAAAAATCCAAATGCGGTCGTGAAGAGTTAGACATGACTGGAAACAACTGAACGAGTATTGCATCTGTTGCACCAAGTGGCTTAGGGCAGTCTGCCCTAGTAAATAGAGTACTGTTCTTGGAGTCAGGAAAATGTGAGTCCAAATTACACCTCTGACACTAGCTATGTAAATGTGGACATGCCCCTTAATTTCTCTGGCTCTCTTCAAACCAATGGGGAATTGTGTCAGTGGAGATAATTGCTAAGTTCTTAATTTACTGACCATATGATGACAGGCTATGTTATAGCTCCAGGGTTGCCCAAATTGTCATTAGTGTTTGCTTCCCCCCACTTCTGACCTGACACTCCAGTTCCAGTCCTGAGGCCCTGGGCTTCAGATTGGACAGAGCCCACCATACCTAACCACTATATCACCCCTCCCTGGCCCACTTCCATGTCATGTTGTTGGGCATGAGCCCTTTCCCCTCTGCCCTACATTCCCTTTCTAGTTCTTGGAATAGTATTCAAATCAGTGCCACCATTCCTGAAAAGGATATTTCATTTAATTGTCCTAAGACTGCACTGTGACTTCCCTGACCAAAATACTCTTTGCTTCACCATTAATCTATAAGTATTGTCTTCCCATCAACTTACGTTAGCACTTGAGAGATTGTGCTGGGAGGAAAAGTTGGTCCTATAAATGTTACCATATCCTAGTCTCTGCAATAAAACTGTTTTTTTTTTCTTTTGCCCAGAAAGACATTTGGAAGAGTTCCCCCTCCCCTGTCTTGCACATAGAGAATGATGTTTAGGACATATCTCCAATTTCCGAAGCTGTTCTAGAAGCTTTCTCGGCATTGATGCTGTGTCACAAGGCAGATAACAGCATGTCCAGGAAGAAAGTTTGAGGTGCTCACCCCGGTCTCTAGCATCACCTGATGGTGAGGTTCATCAGATACCCCAACAACCATTCTGCAGTCTGTTTTCCTTCTGTCTGTCAGAAATCCCCACCACTCAATACATGCATAATTGACCCTTGTCAACATAGGAGGGGACATAACCATTGCCTACTGCAGCAGAGAATCTAGGGGAAGCACTGCTAGACTCAGTTTGGTGTCACTTGTGGTATATGATGCATGTTGCTGAAAGATGAAGGCAAAAGTAACAAATTATCTGGGACAGCTAGCAAGGTGGCACAGATAGAACACCAGATCTGGAATTAGGAAGACCTGAATTCAAAGCTGGTCTCAGACTCTAACTAGATGTATGACCCTGGGCAAGCCTCAGTTTCCTCATCTGTAAAGTGATTTGGAGAAGGAAATGGCAAACTCGGTGTCTCTGCCAAGAGGATCCCCAATGGAATTCCGCAACTACAACAACGAAGCTTCTTTGAAAAAACTTGGACCTGAAAGAGTGGATCTCATGTGCTTATGCAACGTGAGAATTACCCAGTATAAGAAATGGAAGGTGTGGGGTTTTCTAGCCTTTTTTGTTGTAGTTTAGCATACAAAATGAAATAAAGAAGGAATAAGTGTCTGGTGGCAGAGGGGTGAAAATCACACTCCACTGGAGATAAAACATTTATCTAAATGGAGAGTTACCAGTCCTAAAACCCTTCCAGTATTTTTCATGGAATAATAAATTCAGTAATCAACCCACACTTTAAAAAAATGACACACCTATTCTAATTTTTAAAGTTTGGCTCCTCCTATTTTAGGATAAGTTTTTCCCATCCTAAAATTTTAAATTTTTTCATAGTTCTTTATTTCAGAAATGCTGAAATAAATGAAATTGAGTGAACCTGGGGCAATTAGAAAAAGTTGGTACAATTCATTTTTTTCTTTTCTTCTTTTTGAAAGGATAAGACGTTAGCATGAGTTTCATGGTTTATTTTGAAGTTGTTTTTAAAAATTTTATTTCTCTTGTTTTCATCTTTGTTGATGCTCAGCTATCCTATCTTATCTGCTGAGTTTTGGTTTTTTTTTTTAAGTAAAATTGTCATTTATTTTTTAGGGAATGAAAGAAGAAATTCTTCCAGCCCCTGATAACAGCACCAACCCTTTTAAATGCCTAGTGTTTCCTCCCTTCTCCCTTTAGAGAAGCAAAGTGAAAACCAAAAGGAAAATAAATCTGTCCTGTTATTAAATTTGGACTCTTCACACACATAATGGTCACTACTGTACTGTGGGCCAGGTTGTCACTTTGGCAGCTTGTAAAGCTCTTTATCATAGTGAGCAAGAAAAATCAATGTCGAATTACCTCAGGAATATTATTGATGACCCGAATGTCATTTTCTGTTTTTATTACTTTTCATTGTATTTAGTTTGTAACTGAAGCCCCTTTCTAATTAATTTGGTTTGGCTCTGTAGGAAGTAGAAAAAGCTACCCATCTAATAGGTGACACATGTCACAGAGAAACCTTACAACATGCCCATTTCCCCAAGATCAATCAACCATGAAATAACTCACCGAACTTTCTGTTTTTCTAGCAAATTCTTAAGAAATACAATAAAATTGAATTTGTCTAGTCCAAAGAAGAAGGGAGGCCCACGAATGAACAGAAATGCCCTAAAAGCCCAGCTTTATCTGCCTATAATCTTTCTCTTAGCTGTTAAAATATCCTGAAGCACTCGATCACATTGCATTTTAATTTCAAAGCCATGTGTTGTATTAGCAGAATGCACATGGTACTGATTTGAACTGAAAGTCTGTTCACCAGAACGTCAGGCTAGCATGAACAGGGTCTCAAGTAGGTCAAAGGCCTAGAGTCGACATCTTTGTTAAATCTTACTCTTGTGAAAACTAGAAGCCTAGGTCAGGGCAGCCAGCTGATGGTGCCTCTTACAGCCACTGATTAGATAAGGCCTACATTTATCAACTGCACCTACACTAAGACTTAACCTTTTAACTCAAGAGTTTTGATGTATCTTTATTTCAGAAAGAGAAGGCGGATGTGTTGTTGTTGGGTTTTGTTTTTCTGTGGCCAAGTATTGGTCCAGTATCAACGAGGTGTAACATCCAGCTTTTTCCAATTTTGTCTACTAGGTTTACGCAGCTCTAGTATGTAAAATGCACTCCTGCACACTCTATATCTGTTTTTCTTTACCAACATTACAGCTCATTATGATGTTTTGACATTTATAGAAAACATTTCATTTTTGTGTGTGTGATTTTCATTTTTACAGAGCAGTTGCATTACTCCTTTAGCTTTGCTTTTTCTGTCAAGTTTGAACATATCTTATACATAGCCATATGAATATATGTATACATATGTACATACATTTATTTATATTTTCCTTTCTATCCCTAAATAAATCAATATAACTGTTAGATAGAATTTCACTTGGAAGGAATAGTTAAAGTTCCTTTGAAAATTCAACTTCTATTTGCCTCCAGCACATTGAATGACTTGAAGAGACAGCATGGGGCTGTAGAAAGTTTGCTGGATTCAAAACCCAGCTCTACCGCTTATAGCCCATGTGACCCTAAGCCAATGACCTAACCTCTCAAAGCCTAAGTTTTTCATCTAGAAAAGGGAAGAGGTTGGACCAGATGACCTCCAGGGTTCCTGGCAGCCTTAAATCTATGTTCCTAATAGTCTCTCTTCTAAAGATAGATGCAGTTGTTTCTCTAGAAAGTCATCTAAGCACTTACACAAACCAGGTGAGGCAATGCTCTACCAAAGCCAGGTCTCTGAAGTTGCATAAACATATTAAGAATCAGCTCTAGCAAAACTTTCTGCATGTCATACAGAAATCATAGATCTGAAGATAAAATTATCCAGTTCATGTTAAAAAGATTACTTTGCTGGAAACACAATGTTCTTGAAGGAAGCTGACTGCTCCTTTTCCAATAAGGCTACAACTGCCTTTCTCAGAGTATGGCTTCAGAAGAATGGGAAAACAGTAAGAGGGTTTTTTTATGTCTTGCATTTATTTCTCTAAGTAAAAGAAAGATAAAACAGTCACCCTGACAATTTTAATTTTGTCTTGGGAGGTCAGCCATCACACTGGAACAGTGATCTCTCTTTCTCTCTGCCCTTCCCCCTCTTCTTCCCTTTCAAATTAAACCTGAGACTTTGGAGCATTCTGAACTCTTTCACCAGCCTGAGATCATTTTCCTGATTCGTATTCACTGGGAAAAAAAATTTATTAACCAAATTCCCAACCATGTTTTCCTACTTAGAACCACGAAGCCTATAATTCAGAACCCTCAATTTTTCTTCTTGTGTTTATTATTCCCACACCATCTTAAGGCACTTTTTGGATTTGGGAAATAGACAAAATAGGTCAATGGATTGCCATTTTACTTATAGTCAGTACAGGAATGAAATACTGAATGTATGCGACATTTTCTGTTAAGGTATTCTGTGCATTGCCTCTATATTTGGTCAATTGGTGCCCAGGAAATGTTATTGACCAAGTGTTCACTGTAACAAAATGTCTTCATAATTGAGGCCATAGCGTATGAGAGATGGGGAGGAAGATTGCCTGAATTATCTTTATCCTTGCCTCACTTCCCCATTTCCTTGTGCATGCTTAGCCACAGCTTAAATGGCCTGAAGAAATCACCATGACTAACATTTCTTTACTTGGGGTATCTTCGCTCACTTAGGATGACTATATTAGCTCTACTTTTCCTCATCAGTTTCAAGTTCTTACCATCTTCTCATTTTTCTTTGCTTTCTTTTGCTTTAATTTTTCCAATCCAAAAAAGAATTTACTAAGTGCCACTATGAGAGATAGAAGTATAGCGTCCAGTTCATATAGGAATATACCTGATGACTGCATATTGACTGAGAATACCACAATTTGGCATCATCTATTTTGTATTTATTGTCTTTTCACTTATTTTATTTCTTTCATTCAATATTTCCCAATTACATTTTAATGTGGTTCTGGCCACATTCAAGGGTTGAGTTTGACTCCTCTGGTTTAGCAGATAGAGCAGATTTAAATCCAAAAAGACTTTGCTTCTGACCTATAGCTATTGTGTAATCCTAAGGAAACCATTGGACATCTCAGTTCTCTAGGCAAGTCTATATTGCAGAAAAGAGGTCAATTTGCATTGGTAGAGGTAGCATCCTATACCAGTGAAATCACAGGACTGGTTACAATCCCCATCCCTATGCTAACTTTGTGTCTAGTATGGACATTTGAAAGACAGAATGAACAATAACCTCTACTCTCAAAGAGTTTCCTTTCTCTTCAGGGGGTATACAACGTGTAGATCGATAGTGTCATATATTTAGAGTGAATGGTACCTTAGAATTGATACAGTCCAATCTCCTCTTCAGATGAAGTAACTAAGACCTAATAAGGTTTAGTGATTTTCCTCCAAGGTCATATAGCTGGAATGTGGCAGAACTGAGATTTGAACTCAGGACCTCTGACTCTAAATCCAACATTCTTTGTACTACACCATACTGCCACTATATAAATGGTGATGAAGAATGGTTCCCCATGAATCCCAGCTCTCCTGCTTACTTCTGACTGCTACAGAAAATTCTGAAACTATTTCCTAAGACAGATTTCTAACGTTAAAGAAAACTATTAGGACCTGAATTCTCTGCTTTTGAAAGGCAAAGATGCAAAGGAAGTCATGTCTTGGAGAATGCTTGCAAAAGCATTCTTTGGATTTATAGGATATTTGGGACATGGCGCTGCCCTGAGGCTGCCTAGAAGTACAGCCTTTTGAGGGTCCAGCTATGAACACCTAGACCTCATTCACAAGCAGATTGTTTTTTAGAGATATCTATATTTTTTGCTTGTTTGCTTCAGTCTTTGAATCCTCAGAAGCTAGCAGAGTACTTGGCACCTCGTAGGTCCTTAGTAAGAGCTAATTGAATTACAAAACTCCACTATAGTCCTATCCAGGTCCTTTGCTTTTTTGGTTTATGTAATCCTAATGAAGTTTCTTGACAATAAATTTAGTCCCTAGAAGAAAACCATCTTATACTTTCCAACCCGTTTCCCTAAACACACTTCACTTTCAGCTCAAATTTTCCCAGATTTGACATTGACCCCAAGCCAGATTCTTGATGATCTATGAGGTACTGTCCCATTTGTGCCCTTCCCTGCCCATCCATTGGATGAATTTTAAACAAATATGGAATATAATACAATACAAATAAACACTTAAGTGATGGGAATACATGTGAGAAAAGGAAAGGTAGCCCCTGTCCTCAAGGACCTTACAAACTGATGGAGGAAAACAGCACACAAAAGGAAGCTAAAAAGCAGGGGGATTGGGAGGGAGAAGGTATAGTTGTTCAGTCATGTCTGATTCTTTGTGACCCCATTGGAGGTTTTTAGAGATGTCAGAGTGGTTTGCCATTTCCTTCTCCAGCTTATTTTACAGATGAGGAAAACTGAGGCAAACAGGGTTAAGTGACTTGCTCAGGGTCACTCAGCTAGTAAGTATCTGAGGACAGATTTGAACTTGGGTCTTCCTGACTCCAGGCCTGGCACACTCTCCACTGTACCACCTTGATGCCCCATGGTAGAACAGTAGTATCCAAAGAATGCAGTTGATGTCAGATTAGTTTGCTGGGCTTCTGGACCCTCTTTCTATGGAGGTTTTGGGAGGACCTTTTTTTTTTTTTTTTGGTCCCTTCCCTGCCCTCTAGCCAAAATGCAGTAGTTTCTGAGGATTTTGATGATTCTGATGAAGTATGAGTACCAAAGCTTTATGATTATGAGTTTCCTGGTGGATGAATTTTTCCCAGAGGGACCAGGGGAATTATGATGATGGTGGAATAAAATCCAAAGAGTAGCTGATGGGAAATAGAAGCTAGAAAAGCTAAGTGAAAGCCTACGGCTGAATCCTGGCAGTCCACGAAAACTGAAAAATAGATTTAGGACTAAAACTTTCTGAATCTCCAGTAACAAATATCCTACAGAATCACAAGCATAAAGATTCCTCCTTAACTCCTATCAAGCCTTTCTTCCCAGACTCCTGTGATTCAAGCGGGTCTTTTCCATTTTTTGTGCCCTCTGTAATCTTTTTTCTCCCCTCTTTTTTTACCATCTCCCTAGAGCTTAGCACAGTGCCTGACAAATTGTAAGCAGTCACTGTACACTAGTTAAGCATCTACTATGTGCCAGGCCCTGTGCTAAACATGGGATACAAAGAAAAGCAACTGACACCCCTGGCCCTGGAAGAGCTCACATTATGATGGGGAGACAATAGTTACGTAGCAGGATAAATAGGAAATAATCACCAGAGGCGAAGTACTAGAATTAAGAAGTATTGGGGACTTAATATAGAACAGTGGTGTCAAACTCAGCTAGAAACAGGGGTCGCTAAACCATACATAAGGATCTGTGGGGCCCACGTAATGACTTAGAAAACATGAACATTATCTGTGCTCTATTGTGTTTTTATCTAGTTTGTTAAATGTTTTCCAGTTATATTTTAATCTAGTTCAGGCAGCACTTAGGAAGGCCCAGCTGGCATTTGACACTTTTGCGTATATAAGGAGGGATTTTAGCTGAGACTTGAAGGAAGCCAGGGAGGCAAAGATGAGGAGGGGGAGCATTCCAGGCCCAAAGGAACAGTCTGAGAAAATGCCTAGAGTAGGCAGTTGGAAGGTTTTGGGCCAAGAAGAGCAAGAAGGCCCTCAGAAAAGGGGCAAAGGTGGATGGAACAGAAGGTAAGCACTGACTAGAAGACAAAGTATCATCGTAGCTTAGCAAGAGAATATTATTTCTGTTTAAAAGATAAAAAGGTAGAAAGAGTACTTAATTCAGAGGCAGAGGATGTGTGTTCAGATTCTATCTCTCGTCACTACCTGTGTGGCTTTGGACAAGTCATTTGTTCTTTCTAAGGCTCTTTCTAGCTATAGATTCCACAAAACCTATGAAATGGTGCTTCCATCTGAAAGGCTCATTTGAATCAATCAATAATACTTGGGGCCCAATGAACCACATTGCAGGATACTCAAAGAACTTGCAGGTGTATTTGCAAAGCCAGTTTGTGGTCTTTAGAAAAATCAGGAAGGGCAGGAAAGGTACCACAGGACTGGTGATGGCCGACCTCCATGCCGATATTCTGTAAAGATGACTTCTTTAAACTATAGGCAGGTGGATTTGATGTGCATTTCTGGCAGAATTGTAGGGTGAATTATTAGAGGGCTGTTTGCAGGAACTTTGAAAGAGATATGGAGATAAGTCATTCTGGGTCCATTAAGAACAATTCATGCCGGACAGTTTTAAGTAGTTTTATTCTGTTTTGTTTTTTAAGTCCCACTACAATCTCACCTTCTACAGGAAGCATTTCCTGATCCCCCTTGATTCTAGTAACTTTCTTCCTTTGATTATTTCCAATTTGTCCTAACTATTGTCTATATTCCATGTATATCCTACATATATGTGTAGATATAGAGATATATACATCTCCTGGATACATTTAGATATATATATCCTATATACTCAAACAATAAAGTTGCTTGTGATGTTTCCCCCACTAGACCGTGAGATCTTGGAGAACGGGGACATATTTTTTGCTTGTTTTCATTTCCCTAACATTTAGCACAGTGCTTAATAAACGTTTATTGACTGATCTAAATTTCAGGGAGGCATTTGGCAAAGTCTCTCCTAATATCTTTACATACAGGTTAGAGAGTTGTGTACTAGATAGCAGTGCCATTAGATGGAGTTCACTCTAGCCACCATGTAAATGACCCAGCACAAAGTGACAAGTAATATGGATCTGAATCAACTTAGAGGTAAGGTGCCCCAGGACTCAATCTTCTGTAGAAGTGATGTAAAACTGAAATAGTAGAAATGCTGAACTATATTTAAGGAGCCCTGCAGGCTGCATTTTTGTTTCTGAGTCATTTTCAGCTACGTCCAACTCTTCATGACCCCATTTGGGGTTTTCTTGGTAAAGATACTGGAGTGATTTGCCATTTCCTTCTTCCATTCATTTTACAGATTAGGAAATTAAGGCAAGCAGTGTTAAGTGACTTGCCCAGGGTCACTCAGCTAGTAAATGCCTAAGCCAGATTTAAACTCAGGAAGATACATCTTCCTGACTGCACCATCTAGCTGCCCAATATGTAAGCTGCATAGTGATTTAATTCTAAAATATAAGATGATCTCTGTTCTATTGTATTTTTATTGATTGGGTTAAATATTTCCCGACTACATTTTAATTTGGCTCAGGAGTGTTGTGGGCCACATATGGCCTACAGGCCACACTTTGAACATCTCTGCTCTGTAGGACTCAGTTTTGAGTACTGTTCAGACATTTCTGTTCAGCATTTTCATCAGCAGCTCATATGAAGGCACAGATAGCACATATGTACATCTCGATGAATACATTTTTTATTTTCCAGTCACACAAACCTGAGAGGCATAGTTAATGCATTAGCTGACAGAATCAGGATCCAAAATATCTTGACAAGCTAGAGTGATGAACCAAGACTAATCCAGTGAAATTTAATTATAATACATGTAGAACTTCACTTCTACACTTGTATTTTTCTTGAAATCATCTCTACAGAATGGGAGGAGATTTAGCTCAACAACAGTTTGTAAAGAAAAAAAAGGCTCGTCGTTTTAAGTGAACTGAAAGCTCTACATATGAGACAACAGTGTAGTTTCATGGCCAAAAAAGGTGATTCAATCACAAGTGGTACTAGCAGAAGCTTCCAATCGGTGAAAAATATTTAATACTGTGAATTAAGCACTGTATTCATTTCTGCCCGCCATATTGTAGGAAAGGCAGTGATAAGTTGGACTGGTAAGAGAGGAGTAATCAGTATGTTAGGTACATCAAGGCAGAAAGGCAGTTAATGATTGAATATTGTGCTAAGGATACAATCCAAAGCATTCTAGTTATCCCTGGCCTTCAAGGTTGCATTCTAATGGGAGAATATAACACACAAAGGGGAATTTGAAAGGGCGAGGAGGAAGGTAAATACATGACAGTATGCCTGGAACCAACCAGGAAACGCTGGAAAAATCTAGAACTGACCAAGATAGGCCCAGGCTAATGTATCAGAACCCAAGGAGGGAAGTTTCAGGTGCAAAGTACAGTTTCTAGATCAGGCCAAAGATTGAGGGAAAGAACTGGGGAGATTGCTCTGAAAAAGAGATGGAGGAGTCAGTCAGTCAGTCAGTAAAAATGTATTAAGCTTTAATATGTTCCAGACACTGTGTTAAATGTTGGGGTTACAAAGAAAGATGAAAGATGGCGCCTATTCTCAAGAAGTTCAGCCAGTGGTGAGGTGGGCAGAGGGGAGCAAGGTAGCTCTCTTCAGGTATTTGAAAAGGAGCCATATGGCTCCAGAAAGCAGAACTCGACTGATTCTTGTAAATGGCAGAACAAAGCCTTTTCACTTTGAATCTAATGCTTTTTCCAGTCCCTCCATGCTGTGGCCCTGATGCCCATCACTTCTGAGTTAGCTAAGTGATACCGTGGACAGAGAACTGGGTCTGGAGACTGGCAGACCTGGATCCAAATCTGGCCTCAGGCACTAGCTGGCTGTGTGAACCTGGTGAAGTCACTTACCTGCCGTCTGCCTCATTATTATATAAAGATAATAACAGGGTTGCTGTGAGGATTCAATGAGATATTTGTAAAATACTTACCATAGTACCTGGCACATGTTATTTCATCATTCTTCTGTCCTGTCCCTTTGTGACTACTTTAGGGGTTTTCCTGGCAAAGATACCGGAGTGGTTTGCCATTTCCTTCTCCAGTTCATTTTACAGATGAGGAAACTGAGGCAAATGGGATTAAGTGACTTGCCCAAGGTCACCCAGTTAGTAAGTGTCTCAGGCCACATTTGATCTCAGGTCTGCCTGACTCCTAGTCCAGCACTCTATGCAGTGCCTCAGAGAGTAAGCACCATATAAATTCTAATTCTCTTTCCATCCCTTTCTGTCCCCAACTTTCCTCTATTAACAGCTCCAACAATCCCCTACCCCATCACAAGTACTTCTTTCTTTGGAGGCCCAGCTAAAAATCCACCTTCTCCCTGAAGTTTCTTTTTTTTTTCTGATTGACTTGACCCATCATGATCTCTACGTAGCCTCTAGTCCAGTGATGTCAAAATCAAATCAGTCTCAATCCCTGTGGGCCACGTCTTGACTTAGCTTTAAAATGTAATATTATCTGTTTTACTGTAGTTTTATTTATTTTGCTAAATATTTTCCAATTACATTTTCATTTGGTTTCCACCCATACTCCGGGAATTTTTCAAGTCCCATAGGCCTCATGGTTTCACACCTCATTGTTTAGTCCTAAAGCACTTACTGCCTAATCATCACACTAAAAGATTCCAAAAGTTGTTCCAAAGAAATGACTTGTCCAAAGGTGATAACTATCAGATGTGAGAGATTAACCCAGCTGTCTCCCAACTCCACTATGTCCAGTTTCCTTTCTGCTGTTCTATGCCAGGATTGCCTTTCTATGTCCATCCCACTGCTCTCCTACACAAACGTTCCATTCCCGTCCAAGTCGCCTCTTCATTTCCCTACTAACATTCTTTTCCTACTCATGCCCCTAACCCAAATGATTAAAATGGAATTGGGAAGTACCTCGCACAGTAAATAAAAATACAACAAAATATTTAAAACCATGTCGGTATGAAGCCTACAAGGATTCTTTTGCATGGATTCATGGGCCCCTTTTTATTTAACAACACTAATCTAGTTCACACCCCTCATTTTACAGATAAAGAAGTTAAGATTAGAGATTCCATATTACAAGTGATAATCTTATGATTCTAGTACAGTTAAGGATTCACATTGTAGAATTTACCATATATAGGTATAATGTATATTAATATGTATTATATATGATAACTGTTATGTACATATTTTACATGTATGTACATGTATGTATACATACATATATAGGTGTAGAAGAACGTATCTCTCATTCTGAACTACCTGTTTTCGTGGGCATGAAGACATATAGGAATGAAAACTTAACCACGAGGTCCAAGGAAAGCCCAAATGATCTTCTTGCTTCCAACCTCTCCTATTTCCAAGCCCATCTTCCATGCAGCTGACAAAGATACTTTTTTTAGTTTATGGAATAAAAAAATAAGCATTTCCATAATATAATACAATAAAAAAAATATTCTTTAAAAAGCAAGTCTGACTTTGTCACTCCCTGAGTGATAGGCCTCAGAGTTCATATCTCAGCTCCATCATGTATAATGGGCCTCAGTTTCCTTATCTGTTGGACTAGATGCCTTCTGAAGTGACTAATCCCATAAACCTCCTGGCTGCTTGACTCTGGGCAAATCACTAAGCCTCTCAGCATCCCCCGGCAGCTGGTTTAAGGTCTAAAATGTAGAGCAGTTGACAGTATACGTTAGTAGGAGTTTCTTCAGTGAGTTCTCTATAATAATGAAGTAACAGGTTATGTGCATATGCCAACACACAAGGTCGTAAAGACCACACCCTCCACAGACTAACAATGACAATTTGTGAAAGGTACAGAAATGCTCTATGGAGCTAGTCAAAATATATTTTAATAGGAAATTGGGTGAAAATTATATTTTTTAAAGTTCTTCTCATTATTTGTAGCCATGAAGTTCCACTTGTTTGTTGTGCTCTTAAACTTGTAAATCAGAATTCTAATTCTCCCACTCAAACACTGCCAAAGTAAGCTATGGGATAGCGAACAATGATTTTTAGTCTAAAGATTTTCACAGTGCTGAGAATTCAGGCAACATTTCTATGTTACTTTCATGCGAGATGGAACTGCATTTGGCTGTGTATTTGTGTGTGTTTAAATATGGACTAATGTATGCAGGAGGAGTTTGGCATTGGGGATTTCTCAATGCATTATAATGCAAATTGTATTTTTAAACCGGCCAAACTATTGATGCTTTTACTGAATGGAATAATTTATTACAGCAGGATTTTACTCAGATGACATTTCATCATCAAATAACAGTAAACACAATAGCCATTTCCCATAAGACTGTTCTCAAGTGCCAGGGACTTTAAAAGAAAATAAAACTTGCCTTGCGCTAAATGCTGCATTGTTATAGGCAGCGATTTCATTCACTGGAGGAAAAAAGTTCCCACCAGCCAGGTATAGTGGGCCCACAAACAGTACAGGTACATTCGATCATCCCAAGAAAATTCCAAGTGGAAAGGGATTTTGTAAATCTCAATCATTCTTCTGTGTCCTTTATTGGGATAATACAGAGAAATTTGTCTCAGGTGTCCCCCCTCCTCTATCCCCCACCCCACCCCCCACCCCCGCCCAGTGTTCCACCATCCCTGGTCAGTCAGCTACTGCTTGTGGTCTTTTGGCTGAAGATAATTTTTAGGTGATGGTTAAACTCCAATTTTCATTAAAAAAAAAAGAAGTCTTTAAGTATGGGTGTAGCCAAAGTTAGGCACCCTTTTCTCCTCAGAAATGAGACCACAAATTCTGCATTGTGCTCACAAAGATAATTAGGGCAGTCTAGCAGCATACCAGCATTTAGGCAGATTAATTGGAGCATGCAGATTTATATAAAAACACATGTTAAAATTGGGGAGAAGCTCTGTTTGTGCATAGGTGTGTGTGTGTGTGTGTGTGTGTGTGTGTGTGTGTGTGTGTGTGTGTGTATTTAACTAAAAGTTTTGAGCGCCTTTGTAATTTACACATCATCTTTTTTCACTGGGAAAAGGGGGGAAAGAGACACCCCTAAATGTATCAAGGGACAGTTTTTAAAGTAATTTTATAAAAGATGGAAATGGGATATCTTATTGGCCAATTGAATAATTAGCCCTTGCTGGCCAGGAATTCCCTGTGGCCACCTTATCCCAGTCTTTGTCCATTCTCACTTCCCCCACCTCCCAATTAGTTGTTTGCAATTCTAACATTTTTTCTAAGAAGTAGTTTTCATCGTTTTGAGTTGCATAATGAAACGGAAACAACTTATTAAAACATACCATCTTCGGTATGGATCAAGATGAAAATGACTCTGGGCAGCTGGAGTCCTGCAAAAAGCCCAGGTCTGACAAACAGCACTTCCAGGAAACAGATGTAGAAAGAGGGCTGCGTACATGTCAACCTCTCACCGGACAATTAGTATGCATAACTGCATTTTTGACAGTGTCAAGGCAGAGACTGGGCATAAATCGTGGGGCGTTGCTCCCTAGTTTACTTGTCATGAGGTCTTTTCTGGGTGGTCCTGAGGCAACTCCTCTTGTTCTGTGGATTGGAACTCTGATGCCAGGGATGCTGTGTTTCTAGGAATTGGGGGGACCTACCTTATCTCAAAATGTGTGCAAATGTTGAGTTATTGGAACTCATGCCTTTCCACATGGCTCTGTCATTTAGGTAAACTCCCCTTTTCTCTTGATTTGTCCATTTGTTTGTTATCTTTCCTTCCACTCTCTGTGCTTCCCCCCCTCAGTACTGTAAACATAATTGTCCCACCACAGGGACTCTTGCTGGAAATAGACTGAAGTTGCTGTAGGCGCCACTTTCTACATCCCCTGATGATTTAGTAGAGCTGGGAGGGCCTGGGTGGCGTTTCCCCTTCCCAGATCAGAACTTCAAGCACAGTTACCCTAAATGATGGATGGTTTGGGTTGTGAGAAGCTCACTTCTCTTCTTTAGTGTAAGCAACTGAGTCCTCCTTTAGAGGAGCTGTGAAACACGGCCATTTCAGAACTGATCCCACGTAACCATGTTTATCTGCCCTTGGGTTTGTTATTGGACTGCCCAGTGGATATAGTCACCTTTTGACAGATTCACTGAAAAGGGCACCAGGGTTCTTATTTTTGTGGATTTCCAAGGTTTGGGTTAGCATTTGTGCTAACAAGGATGGAGATCAGCCAAAGAAACCATCCTCAGGTGAAGAGAGGTCACAGGAGATAGAATGAAACTCAGGGCACCCCAATTTCTTCTGACTTGGCTTCCAGTTTCCTAAAATTGTATGTATTTTACTCAGCAGCGATTAGTAAAAATAACAGCTTCATTTGATGTCTCCTCTACTAGAATTTGCATCCCTTTGAGGACAGAGACTTTTTTCTTGCCTTTCTTAGTTCCTGGGACCTAAGTAAGGACTTTCATTAAATGCTTATAGATATATTTCAGTTGTTTACATGACATAACGGGAAGAGTACCGCAGTGCTTAGGAAATATCCTCATCTGTAAAATGGGTATAATAATGCCAGAACTTACCAAAGAGGATTATCATGAGTGTCAAGATATTCACTGTTTTACAAACCTTTAAACGACACATAAATGTCACCAAGGCACAGGCCTTGGACTTGGTGTCAGGAACACTTGAATTCATATCCAGTCTCAGGCACACTTACTAGCTGTTACCCTCGGCAAGTCACTTAACCTGTTTGCCTCAGTTTCCTCAGTTGTGAAGAGGGTAATAATAGCACCTACCTCTCAAGGTTGTTGTGAGGATCAAGTGAGGTAATGTTTGTAAAGTCATATTGGCACAGTAACTTAGAGATAGTAAGTGCTTTATAAATGTATTAGTTACTATACCAGTAACTCTATAGTAAAGTTTCTGTACTCTAAATAGTGTATTTTAAGTGAAAACCCAGTTGGTTCAATGAAGTTTGCACTTTCCCCCCCCAAAAAAAGAAAAGAAAATACACAACTAAAAATTACACACACGTTGACTTCTTCATTAAAAGAATACTCTCTATTAAGGTGATACTTCCATCAAGAAGCTGATCAGCTGAAGTTGTGACTTTTCTACATGTTGCATCTTGAAAACTTGTTCTCCAATGACCTAGTTAAAAATGTGCTCATTATCATGTACAGAAAATTAATTGGAAGTGAAGCACCTCTCCTAAGAGATCAAATGATTTTCCATAGAGTGAACTGGAAGCTTAGACAGTTCTGGAACCCCAAAGTAAATATAACTGAGAAGCCTGTTGCCCAATCTGACTTCAGTCTTCTCTTGGGTCAATCTGCCTGCATAGGTTGGCCACACTCTTGGGCGCCATAACCACAATTCAATCCACTCTGCTCATGTATCCACAAGGGTGACACAAAAGACCTTTGACAGGCCTAACGAGATAAAGGGCAGTGTCTGGAAAGCTGTCTTTGAATTTCCCTGAACTCAGAGGAATAAAGCAGCATTTTCTACAGAGCTAGATAACCCATTTAATAGAAGTATTTGAGAGAGAGAAAATGCGTCGAGCAAACTTTAAAATGCAAAGCTATTTAATGCTGGCTTTCCATAAATTTTCAGTGTCAAGTGCTGGCAGTGTTAATCAAATTGAAAATTAAAGTGAAGCAAATAAGAAATCTGCCTAATTAAGCATGTATGTCCTTATTTTAAGTTATATTCTAGTTTTTAATTGAAGAATGATTCCAAGGCAACAACACGGAACAAAATATATACTTTATAAATAAATTTTAGCCTCTTTTGCTGCCTCAGATGAAATTTAATTTCTTAATCTCCTGAATTTACAATACCCTTGTTGTTACCATAGTGAATTTAGTGAATTAGGGCAAGCTGGGTTCCAGTTTTTCTCTCGTCTTAATTGAACTAAAGTAATGGCCTAACTTTTTTAAGAAGGCTTCTTCTAGGAGAATCCTAGGATTTAGAGCCAGACATTACCCTACAAATCTTCTTGGCCAACCCCCTCAGTATAGGGATTAGGAAAGCAAGGCTTTGAGAAGTAAAGCCCCTTACCCCAAATCACCCTTGCTTGTAGCAGAGCCAAAAACTAGACCCCAGATCTTTACACTACACATTTGATATCCTTTCTACTCTACTCTACCACACTTAACTTTTGTTTTTAAGAATATTTCTGAAGAAGTAGTAAAGCAAACAAATTTCAAAATAGAAATTTCTAGAACTCTCAACTTGGTCTAGGGATCTGGACTGTGTTGAAATCTTGACTTTGCTGCTTAATATCTTGGTGATATTAGATATATCATTTTATCTCTCTGGCCTCATTTTCCCCAGCTCTAAATTATGGGAGTTGAACTAAATCAGTGGTTCTTTTGATCTCAAGACTCCTTTATAATCTTAAAAATGATTGGAGACCCCCAGAGAGCTTTGGGTTTTGTGGGGGATAGCTGTCAACTAAATTCAGAATTAAAACTGATAAAGTTTTAAAACCTTCATTCATTTAAAAATAATGGTAATAAATGCATTGTAAGATAAACACATAGTATTGGGTAGAAAAAAACTAGACAGGAGCAGTAAACAGGGCATTGGGCCTTGAGTCAGGAAGATCTGAGTTTAGATATGACTTGGGAAAGTCATTTAACCTCAGTTTCTTCAGCTGTAAAATGGGAATGGTAACCACATTTACCTCCTAGGACTGTTTGTGAGGATAAAATGAGATATTTGTAAAATGCTTATTATAACAATGCCTTGAATATAATAGATATTTCATAGATTCTTGCCTTATGCAAATAACTATATTCACCCTCCAGAGGAAAAAAAAAATAGTGAGAAGAGTGGCACTGGTTTATATATTTTTGCAAATTACTTTAATTTCCAACTTAATAGAAGACAGCTGGATTTTCATATCTGCTTCTATATTCAATCTGTCGTACTATATTGTTTGTGATCCAAGTATGTGAAGAGCTGTCCACATCAAGATATGTATTTGGAAAGGGGAATATTTTAATAATCAGATAATATCTTTATTATGAAAATAGCTTTGACCTTGAGGGCTCCCAAAAGGGAATCAGGGACCCCATAGGAAACAATGTACTCCACTTTGAGAACCACTGAACCAGATGATTTTTGAAGTCTCTCCTAGATGTGGAGATCAAACAACTCCGGGTCTTTGGTAACAATGGAACATTACATTACATCTGATTTGAGAGATAAACCCCAGACTTCCCAGCCTAAACACCATGGCTTCTATAGGGCCCATGACTTGGAAATGGAGGTCAAGGCGAAGTCCCAGCAATAAATACCCTTGTAAGGTAATCTGCCAACATGCATTTATTAAGTACTCATTTTGTGCCTGATAGATACTGTATTAGACAGTAGAGATACAAGGGGAAAAAATGAAACAGTTGCTACCCTCAAGGGAGAGACAACCTATACACGGAAAGTATTCATGACAAATACAAAGTAACAGGGGAGTGGCTGGGAGGGGCCTAGGTAGTGTAGTGGATAGAGCCTTTGGACCTGGAGTCAGCAACACTATCTTCCTGAGTTCAAATGTGGCCTTGAGTATTTACTAGTTGTGTGATCCTGGGCAAGTCACTTAACCCTCTTTGCCTCAGTTTCCTCAGCTGAAAAATGAGCTGCAGAAGGAAATAACAAACAGTATCTCTGCCAAGAAAATCCCAAATGGGGTCACAGAGTCAGACAGGACTGAAAAATGAGTGAACAGCAGAAATTGGGAAGTTGGGGACTGGCAGCTCCAAGGAGCTGGAACTACCTTCTATTTAAAGTGCTGCTTGCATTGAATGAGCTTTCAAAGAAAACAGGGATTCTGAAAGTCAGAGATGAGGAAGGAGTGCTTGCTTGGCCCTGGCGCCAGCCGTTGTCCACTGTGACAGGAGATAAAAGAGGAAAACCAAAAAGGCTAGCTTGACTGGACCATCAAGTGTGGAATGGGCAGTGGTGCAGAAGAAGGCTGGAAGGGTGGGTTGCAACCAGGATATGAAAGGCTTTAAATGTCTCCAAAGGAGGTTGTACTTGATTCTGAAAGCAGTGGGGAGACTTTAACCCCAGAGGTGAAAATTTTTTCGGAGGCAATTACAAGAATCTTTTTTTTATATCAGCGTGAATATTTTAATATTAGGTGATGGGATATCTACCTCTCCATCATTCCAACTCATGTAAGAATGACTGAAACTTGAGGTCAAGCCCTTTGCAGATATTAAGTGGCCAAGACAAAACAAAAACAAGGACAAAATGAGGAGAGGTTTCGAATTTTCTCCTCATCTAAACTATCTGAGCAATGACTGAGCTTTCTTTACCAGGATCCATAGCTTATCATTCTTGAGACACTTTAGTGTAGTTTAAAAAAAAATATTGGAGAAATCAGAAGAGACCTAGGGTTCAAACCTCAGCCTTCAACACCCTGAACATGAGCAATTCACTTAACCACTCTCAGTTTCCTCACCTGTAAAATGGGTTCAAGTTCTGCTAGTACCTATCTCAAGTACTGCTTGTGAAAATCAAATGAGGAAATGTAACTAAAGCCTTTTTTTAAATCTTTCAGTAATACATCAGATTAGTCACTATTGTTGTTATCGTTAATATTTTAAAGAGGAAGAGAAAATACAGAGACGGTCAATTTGATTTATTTTGGACCTCTTTAAGTAGGCCCAGGTCTCCTTCAGTTAAGTCCTTTAAAAGAACAGAAATATGATAGTGTTTAGTTTTTACTATCAAGGTAAAATATTGGTTAATTAGGCTTTATTTTTACATTCTAGCTTTTCAGACTCAGACTTATATCCTTCAAGAAATGGTTATGCGAATAAATTACTTCTGATTTCCTCGTGGCAAAAGACTGAATACTTGCTACTGTCTAAATTAGCTACCTAAGATGTCCTATATTTCTTTCTAGTTATTTTTTCATTGTTTTCATAGAAATTATGCACTATACAGTTTTAAAATCATGTTTGTAAAAATACATTTTCACCTTGCTTCCAGAGATGACATTGTTAGATATTTATAAAAAATCAGATGGAATGTAATTACTATAGTTTGACAGACTCAAATTAATGCTACCTTATGGTGTTTTAAGATCCCTGGGAGGAAAAAAAGTTCCATTTTATAGAACTGGAGGATTTTTTTCCCCTACAGATATAAAATAAAAAGCGAGTTGTGATTAAGTAATGCTATCAGAATAGAAAATATCTCTGAGTTTCAAATGAAATTATTATTTGAATTCATCTAGACTTGAAATTCTATTTTAATAACGCTTAAGATCATAGATTTGGAGTTTGAAGGGACCGTAATCTTTATCTACTGCAACCCACAATCCACTCATTTTGCATCCTGAGGCCCTGAGAATTGGTGATTTTGCCCAAGGTTACAAAGACAGAAAGTGACAACTGGGATTTTAATCCAAGTCCTCTGATTTTCTAATTGCTTAGCAGGTATATAGAGCATTTAAGTATCCAGGGAACTATAGCTAATTAACTTCACTGTACTTCCTTGAAGGTGAGGATTTGCTTTGGTGACTCCCAGGAGCACCAGGAGGAACCTAAGGTTAAAGGGTAAACCATAACCTCCCAATTTTATCATTTACTCCAGAGACCTCGGTTAGACCTAAGTTAACCTTAACTCCACCACTGATTTATGACCTTGGGTCATTCATTGTAGCTTTGATTGTGAAAGGGAAGTACCTTCCTTATCTATGTCAGGTGCTGGGTCCTACAAGAGACCTCTCCTTAGATTTTCCCCCAGTTGCTATTACCCTAACACTCTTGAAATTATCTTGAATATAATTTGTATTTTCTCATCATACTTCCCTCCCCTTAGTCTGATGTAAGGTCCTTAAGGGTAAGGACTGATCTGTCTTCGCACCAGGCCCATGGCCTAACACGCAGCAGGTAGATATGTTTATTAAATTGAATTGAACTTTCCAATTGTTAAGAGAAAAAAAGCACCAACTTTATAAGCAGTTATCCTGTCTTCTCCTTCAGGCCAGATTTGCATCATCACCGCCTTCATCTCGATAGGTTGTATATTGTTTTAAAGCTGATTTTTCCCCCAAACAATAATAATTATTTTTATCATTATTATTTAACTGATTTTGTATTTGGTGTTTACTGAGTTCTTTACATATATTATCTCCTCTGATCCTCATAACCCTATGAGAAAGGTGTATTTTAATCCCATTTCACTGATGTAAAAACTGAGGTTCAGATAGGTACAATGCGTTAGTGGCATGTTGTCATATAGCTAGTACTGAGGGAGAGGATTTAAATCCCAGGCTTCCTGATTTCCAAGTCCAGAGCTCTCTTCACTAGGCCACAGGGCCTCTCCAAATTACCAAAGGAATGAATTAATTAATGGCTAAAGAAGAAGTCACTAGGCTATCTGTACAAAATTGGCTCAGTTATTCTAGTCATGTCTGACTCTTAGTGACCTCATTTGAGGTTTTCTTGGCAAAGATAGTGGAGTGGTTTGTCATTCCCTTCTCCAAGTCATTTTGCAGATAAGGAACCTGAGGCAAACAGAATTAAGTGACCTGCCCAGGGTCATACAACAAGTAAGTGTCTGAGATCCGATTTGAACGGAAAAAGATGAGTTTTGTGACTCCAGGCCCAGTGCTCTATCCATTGCACCACCTGGCTGCCCAGCTGTATTATGTGAGTGAACTTATAGGAGAATTTCTATCATTCAGCCCTGTCACTTTAGGGCATTTAGATTCAATTGTAAGACATTTTCTTAAGCTAAGTGTGGACAATTTTGTTTTTTCTAAGTAACTCTACAAGTACAGTTGAAATGAAAGAATGGTCCATAAAAGAATGACCAAATGTGGCTGTTGGACTAAGAGCTGGGGATATGGGGAAACGTATGACTTGGAGAGGACAAGTGGAAGGAACATGATTATTTGGAGAGTGGTCCTATATTTTCCCTAAACATATTTCAGAAACAAAAGTCCATAGGTAGTAAATTTAAGCAAACAAAATTAAAAAACAAGACAGGAAGTATTCACAATGTTAATATTAACAACCTGGCTGTTTCCTGCTTTGGGATTTACCTCATGACCCAAATCCTAATACATTATATGAGAATAAATAAAAGTGTGGGCCCCCTCAAGATTGATGGCTCTTTATGTCAGCCTTCTTTAAGCTAAATGAAACATTCAGTTGACTTGAATGAGTTTTTTCAAAAACTATTTGCTATCTATATAGGAGTGATTGTCAAACACTGAAAACATAAAATAATTTAATTAAAAATAAATCAATCAAAACTATTTGCTACTTACCTCCCTATAAGATCACACCCCAAATGTTCTATGGTTTGCCCTCGTGAAGTTTGAGATTCTTATCCTGTTCTGAAATGTCTTATCTATTATTGAACATCGTAGCAGTTGCTCCACCTTCAGAAATGCAGGGGCTGAGTTCAAATTTTTCCTCAGACACTTGGTAGCTGTGTGATAGTAAGTCATTTAAGCTCTCAGCCTTAATTTCCTCATCTGTAAAATGGAGATGATAATAGCCCCTACATTCCCAGAGTTTTTATAAAGCCCAAATGAGATAAAACACCCTGCACACCTTAAAAGACCATGTAAGGGTTATTTATTTCAGTTGTATCCAATTTCTATGACCCCATTTGGGGTTTTCTTGGCAAAGATACTGGAATGGTTCGCCATGTTCTTCTCTAGGTCATTTTACAAATGAGAAAACTGAGGCAAATAGGTTTATGTGACTTGCCCAAGGTCACACGGCTTGTAGGTCATATTTGAACTCAGGTCCTCCTGACTCCAGGGCTGGCTTTGTATGTCATATAAGTGTTAACCATTGTTATGTATTATTCAAAATATAAATAGCCTTAACCATATAAAAGGAATGTTAATAATTAGATCCATGGTCTTGACCCAATCTGTAGCCTTGGGTAAAAGAAAAGAATTTCTTGTTTAAGGCATGGACTGTTGAATCTCCCCTGCTTTAAGTAATAAATAAGCTTAAAAGGACATTATAAACATGTCGGCAGCATTGAGTGATCTTTAAGTATATCACAAAAAAAGACTGAAGGTTTCCACCACAGTCAAAACTGGTGATAAATTGCTTTGCATCCCCATCTGCACCCAGCTGGTCTGATTGTGGATGTAACAACTTTACAGACTGGTCTGTTGGTCTCTTGAGGTCTTTGGTGTGTTTTTCTAAAGCCAGAATAAAACATCACCTTCTGCCCTGGCCTCAGTAAGCAGGCTTTCTCAAGTGAGCTGAGCTATTGCCAGCAATCATGTCTGACCCTTGGTCTAGTTCATGAAATTGACTTCTCTTGGAATGGAATCTAAAAGTGGGTTGGTTGCTAGACTAAAGATAAGGGAAAGCAAGCCCATTGTAGACCGTTCCAGGTCAGCAGACTTGAGGTGACAGACTTGGGCTGAAACAGGGGAAGATGAGCTGGCCCAATTTTCGTAGAAAACCCTGCCAACAGATTACTTTGAAAGACAGAAGTGTCAAGTGCAAAGTGTCAGGCCTGCCTTCATTCTGCCAGCATGGATGTAGAGTCCTGCACCAGTGGGTTTCAGGTGCAGGGCACAGATGGGAAGTAGGGAAAGGTCATTAACAAGATGGAGGAGTTTGAGTAAGTAGAGCAAGAAAAAGTGTGACTCCAAAAGCCGTTTGTCCCATCAGTGGGTCTTTGAGCTAGAAGGGACCTGAAGTAATGATCTAATCAACCCCTCTTGCCTTTTGACAGAGCTAGACCGAAGCCCACCTGACCAGTTAAAAGACATCCAGAGAGAATCTGTAGCACAGCTAACCTGTAAAATAATACTAACATGGATGATTTAGTTATCTCAAATGTCACCATCAGTCTGATGAAAGGGATGATGGAATGAGTAACTTCTCTAATAGTCTTTTGAAGTAAAGCAGGACAAACAGCGAATGGGAAATTGAAGTGGAAAGGGTGCTAGATTTGGAGTCAAAAGACCTGGGTTCAGATGTTTGCCCTACTGCTTTCTAGTGTTGTCACTGCATCACTCTGTGCCTCAGTTTCCTCATCTGTAAAGTGAAGGAGTAGAACAAGATGGCCTTTAAACTCCCTCCCGGCTCTTCATCTGTGATTCTGACACAGGACCTAGCACAGAGTAAGCACTTAATACATGCTTATTTTCTGTATACGATATATCTATGTGGTATAATAGATGGAGTTTTTGTAGTTTCTACTGTTCAATAATAGACTTTTTTTGTCTGTACTGGATCTGTGTAAGGAGCTCTCCATGAGGAAGGGACTGACACCAGAGAAAATGGGGTAGTAAGAGATTTTAAGGTAAGCAAGAGGCAGTAAGGGAATTCATTGGCCAGGATCACACAGCAAGTATGTGTCAGGGGCAGGACTAGAAACCAGGTCTTTTGGGTACAGTGAGGCTGGCCCTCTGTTTCCTACCTCTAGCTGCCTTTCAACACTCAGCTTCTAATAAAGCAGTAGGGGGCTTGCTGCATGCACATTTTGAAATCCATGTTGGTATGGCGATGTTGGGTGGTTTTTTGTTTGCCTCACATGTAACATTTTATTTGTCTAGTAAGGACTTCAGCAACGCTGACAGCTGCACACACACACACACACACACGCACACACACACAGAAGAGAGCACAAGGTACTCTCAGATATCATCTTGCACTGGCCTTAGGATGGCCTGTTAGTTCAAGACCTAAAAATAAACACCTATTAATCACCTAATGGCAACACTGGTTGACTTGACTGCAGGGAGGGGACCTCAGCCTAACCTCATTCAATAGCTTGTCTCATGTTTTCTGTCACCCAGAATGAAGCGGTTTGCAGCCAGGAATTCCTTTCAAAGAAGACAGAAATAAGCTTAACTAAATGTTTAAAATAATCTCAGTCCCTCCTCTCAACACTGAGATATCACTTTAAAGGGAAAGAAACCAAACCACCCCAGTCACCCAGGGCAGGACCAGGCAGGGCCTCCAAGAATTTCTTTCCTTTGTCTTCCTTTTAATCGAAAAACAATCAGAAGGGAACTCACTCCTGGAAGTCCTTATCTTCATAAAATTTTGCTAATGACTCCTGTTAAGTTAAATAAGGTGGCTGTGGAACTCTCTAACGGAAACAGTTAGAGGGTCACCTTCTGACCACAGGCTTTGCAAATAATACAGATGGAAGGACCCCTGTGGGGCTGAGCTGGGAATGTTTATATACCCACACTTGGTCCTGAAGTCTCTCCGGAAAGTTGAGCCTCCAGTCTAGTTTTAAAGGTCCTTTTTGAATGGCAAACATGCCTCCAGAGGGATATTGGGAAGTTTGTAAAAATCTGACATTTGACATTTTTGGCCCTTTCATTTGGGTACATACCACCAAATAAGCATTCATCTTTCTCTAAAGCAAGGAGGGTTCTTCATCTGGGGGCCATAGACTCCAAAAGGGCCCGTGAATAAATTGGGAGGGGAGGGGAGGTGGAAATCTGTGAATTTGATTTTTAAAATATTTTGATAGATATATTTTAGTATAATACATTTTCCTTGTAACCCAATGTGTTTATGTATTTAAACACATTCTTCTGAGAAAGGTTCCAGAGGAGGAGAAAAAGTTAAGAACCCTTCCTTTAGAGGCAGCATAGTATATTTAAAAGAGGAGAGGCCTGGGAATCAGGAAGACCTGGGTTCAGATCCTTCCTCTTATACACACTGACTGTGAAGCCATAGGAAATCTCAGGCAACTGCCTCAGATTAGAAATTTCAGAGTATTTTCCAGTCACTGGAAAAGAGTTTGGCTCCTGCTTCTGATGGCTACTAGCTGTATGATCACGTTCAAGTCAGAGAACCTCTCAGTCTACCCCATCCCAATCCTCCAGTTCTCTGAGAACGTAAGTTAGAGATAAATTGATGAGCTACAATTGCTGAAAACATCCCTATCAAGTTTCCTACGTCAAAATCACCGATACTGACAAATGCTGTTGGGGGAGGGATATATCTATATTGACAGCAGTTAGAGCCCACACACATGCACATATCCATCCATACATATAGACACACATACATATATATACATGCATATGTTTCTATATATTCATAAACCTATTTATACATATATAGGCTTATATATATACCTATATATGTGTGTATATGTATGTATTATCTGTTTCTTTATGTTACTGTGGATTTTTTGACCTTCCACAAAGATTTATAGCTCCAATGACTTTTATTTCCCTAAATGCAGAGTGTCTTGATCTGGAATATTTGAGCCGTGGCTTATAGGGAGTGTTACCTTCTTACAGGACTCTTTATGTTGGGTAGATATGAATGTGCTCCATGCTCATGCACCCTGTTGTTTCAGGACACCAGGTGCACTGTTCTACCGGTCTTCTTGGTGTCCCAATGGGTGCAGAGAGGGCAGGATCCTCATCTTCTCAGATTCTTTTCAAAGATAGAAGAAATCGTTGAGTGAAGTACAGAGATTCATTGTGCTGTTAGTCCATCCTGCTTGTTCATTCCAACCCTTTCAGATTCCTGGCTTATTTTTACCATTAAAAAAAAATGACCTTCAGCCTTGAATTTCTTAAAATCTTCTTCAATTAGGATCATAGATTTAGTATTAGAAGGTACCTCAGAGGTTATTTACTCTAATCTCTAAATTTTGCAAATAGGGAAACTGAGAGAGACTTGCCCAAGGTCACACAACTAGGAAGTAGATCTGCAGACCCATCAAGTCCTCTGACTTGCAGTATTCTTCCCATTTCACCACATGACCTCCCTCCTTTCTGGTGCCCAGTGTGAACACCTGCTTCATTATACCCAGGAAAATGAGACTTGGTCACCTTTCTATAAAGGCAGCCTTTGGTAATGATTACTATACCGACGTCCTGTTGTGCATCGACTTTTAGAGAGTCCAGCTTCAGTTCCCCAATCCTCCCCAGCCCCAGGTTTTCAGTCTTCATGTTTGACAGGTGGTCTCTACATGGCAACAGTTAATGCCGTCACAGGGTCAGAGCCTTCCTAGCTTCTTCTTGCCAGAGTGTGTAAATATTCGTTTTAAAATATTCAGGTCTCTCTCCCTTTTTGAATGCTGGAACCATCTATTAGAAACATGAACTATTACACTTGGCAAGAGTCTTCAAAATGCTTTCGATCTAACAGGAAATGCTTTTAAGATGGTATAATGAAACCTCACTTCATTGCCCTGAATTATGTCTGTGCGCATAGCCTTTCTTAGGTTTATGACCTAGGGCCTAAAAAGCAAAAACATGCACCATATTAACTTGTCATTAAATACAGGAACCTATGCTTAAACAAAATGAAGATTATGCGCAAAATCACTGGCGCTCACCAGGGTTCTCCCTTGACTTTAACTGAGAAAGCATGTTTCTCTGCTCGCCCATGAAGCCTACCAGGCTTCCTTGAAAGGGCAGCAATGGAAATACCCGATGCCCTTTGCCCACCTCTTTCCTCCAGAAAGCATTTGCCTGGGAACTCAGATTCTTCATCACGTTTTCCATAGTTTGTTCAGGATTCCCTTAGCAAATGGCTTTCTTCACTTAATTCTTCATCACTAGTACCATATTTACTCTGTCCTGTTGGGCACATTTCCAACCCTGCTGCTACAAATGGACACATTCATGGAAAGATATAGAAATAGAAAATAACTCCCATCCTCTCAGATTAGATTCTACAGTCTAGCGGAAGTTTATGTCAATTGTGGATTTATATAATGAGACCAGTAATGTTAAGAGACGGGCTTTATACCTCACTTTTTTTTATTAATCCTTTTGTCATCATCACCAGAACAATCAGATTTGTACCTGCTTTACAAGTTAGAGAAACTGAGAAACAAAGAGGGGAGAATGATATGTCAGTTAGCATATTGATAACCAAATTTAGGGTTTAATTTTTTTTTTTAACTTGAATTGTTTCCTGGGCTAGTTTAGAGTAGCAAGGACCCATCACATGTTTAGGAGATCCGAACTCAACAAACATTTGTTAAGCAATTATCCAATGAAGTAGATAAGGCATTGTGTAGACATTGAGAGATATAGAAATTTAAAAGAAATAGCCTTGAAATACCTTAATATTTTACAGTAGAGTACAACTTTGCACAGTGAAGTAAATACAATGTCTTTTAAGACATGACAGTGCTAATATTTTAATAGTCCTTGTAGCCAAACAAGTCATTCTTATAATGTAAAATTCTTAAAAGAAAAAATCGAATAATATCACCTAATAGAGAGCTTCCTGAGGGACACCTACCTATCTCAAAAGGTCCTCAGGGTGCTAGGAAACTAACTGGTTTTATTTTTAGTATCTGTCAGCTGAGACACTTGAAGGTACTTGAAAATGAGTTGAACCTGTTTCTAACGTGCCAGTATTGGAATTTGTTTAACACTGCACTGTTACATTTATTATGCACTGGCTCATTTTGAGTGGAGTGTTTGGATAACTTACTGCATCAAATAAGCAATTTCAGGAGCGCAGAGCTAAGTTATCACTCCTGGAGCTTGAAGAATGAGCCTTAGGCCATTTTGGATCTCAAAAGAAAACAAGTATTAAAATGAGTGTTTTTGAATAAGTAAATGGAGATAAATGTTGGTTATCACTGAACTCAGTGCTGTATCTCCTTCCTTAATTCTTAGAATCCGAGGAATCAACTTAGTCTCATTTTCCTTAATTCTCTGTTCCTGAGAAGGCCTTTTCACTGTCTTAAATTCTAGACTTCATTCAGAAGCCTCTTCTTCCAACTCTAATGTGCAATTTAGCGTAAGGTCTTTAAAAACTCAGAATTTAATATCCATGTGACTTAAAAGGCCTCGTTAATTATTCTAGAAGACACACAGACTCCCAACAAGAATCACGCATGGGAACTGCCTTAGAAACAATTTCATTTGCACTTGTATTTTTTCAGTATGCCTGAAAAAATAAATTTAGGTCAGATAGCTCAGAAGAGAAAATCGTGCTCCATCATGGAACAGAATAGTTAGCACATGTGGTTCATGAAAGACACATCTAAGAGCATTTGTTTGTTGAGGTTGTTTTTTTAATGTGTCATACACAAATAAAGTTCTCTTTAGTATCTCTTCTGTCATCTTAAACACCTTAAGGTATTTGGAAGGAGAGGAAGAAATAAAACAGATGAACCTGCTGAGATGTGGCCAAAAACAGTACCTCATTCTGATGGATGTTTTTATAACCTTATCTCTTAGATAAAGACTACCGTAAACATAGGCTTACCTAAGTGATGATTGTACTCCAAGAGGGCTAGAGTGGCCCGTACCTTGTGATTGGCCCCTCAGGTCTTATGTCCCTTTGCACACTCAGGCCAGCCAATCCATGGTGCCGCTTTCACCAGGACTGCTCCTAGAAGTAACCACGTTTTTAACACTCCACTTAATTTATACCATATCATCCTGGAAAGCACACCGGCAAAGCTTCCAAGGATTCCATCTTCAAAAGGTTTCAACTTGGCACCCATTCCTTGATGGCGTACCTTCTCACTTCTAGAATCACCTTACATTTGCTGATTGATAGGTCTCCTGACAACAGTTCCCTGAGAATTTCTTTTTCAATTCAAAACTGAGCCCGAGGAATATTTGCCCACATTTTCCACATCTTGACTATTGTTTCAAAGCAAAGTGAGAAAACCTTAGATTTTCATTTTTTCTTAAAAGCCAAGTGAACACAAAGTAATATTTTTATCACCTACTTCCTGACTTCCTAACCCTTTTCCTGCCTCTAGTCTCTTCCCCCACACCCCAATCCAACGTTTGCTTTCATGGATCTTTTGAATTAGTGACTTCTGTTCTTGGACCGGGTTGACTAACTGAAGAGATTTTGCATCTAATGAAATGTTTATTCTGAGAAAGGAGAAATATTTATTGCACCATTTAGAACAAGTTGGGAGCTGACATACCTGTGGCACCATGTCCCACTTAGGTTAGTGATAGATTTATAGCCCAGACATGTATCAGCCGTAATCCCTTTAGTCATCTGACTTTGCCAAAGATAAAAATTCCAATGATTTTTTATTTTCACCCGACTTGCATATGTCCAACAACCATAAATCTCTTTATGCCTTGAAAAGAGCTCCTAATTGAACTCTGGGTAACCTCAGAGAAGGTAGCCCAGGAATTACAAATGAGGATCCTTTTCAACTACATTTCAAAAAAGTACCTTTTTCCCTATGTTGGTTTTTCAGGCAGTGTAGTGGGAAATCTTGGAAAAGCAATGAATCAGTCATGCATCTGTGATATGTACTGGAGATGTGGCAAGAGTGAAATAATCCCTACCCTTAGGGAGTTTATATTCTAGTGAACGGGGGAGACTTTGGTGTGCTCAAGCATGTTTATGTGTACATGCATGCAAGCATGGATATGTACGTGTCTATACGTATATTCATAATATATAAAAAGTCAATACAAAGTACTTCGGGAAGAGAGGATGCTAGAAGGCGGAGCTAGTGGGGGAGGGAGGAAGGATCCAAAGGAATTCATGTGCTTGAGCTGTATCAAAGAAGGGATTTAAGGATCCCAAGAGGTGGAAGTGAAGAAGTACATTCCAGGCACGGTAGACATTCATTGGAAAGACAGAAGTGGAAACGGACTGTTGTGTATGTGGAATGGCAAGTAGGACAGTATGGCTGGATCACAGAGTAGATGTCATTCAGCTATCTATTATGTATTTTTTAAGGACCTACTAGGTGTCAGACTAAGGCATTTACTATACTAAGCTTTGGGAATGCAAAGAAAGGCATGCAAAGGAATTGTGTATAAAAACACTGGAAAGGAAGAAAAATAGATCTGAACTTTTAGAAACAAGAAAATTGAGTTTGTCTCAATAGTGTATGTCCCCAAAAGTAAGCCATAGCGCTGCAAGTCTGGTCATTTCTACCATAACCTTTTGACATTCAGGGGACATTAATGCAAGATTCTGGGGACTTGCTGTCTTTTACTTTGAATCCATTACCTAGTTCATTTTCTTTACCAATCACACATTTCTTAAGGGATAACTTTTACATTTACTATTCCCTGTGCACATCCATGGTAATACGTTATGGCCAACTTGCACCCACCATTTGTCTCTCTGTTACCCTATGAGGCATCTATAGATTTGATTCTTTGGCCATCGTGTTATTCATAAGTCACAGACATATAGTTACCAGGAGAATATCTGTATTGGTGGGGAGGGGTCATTTATGTCAGGAAACAGCCTAGGATTGCTGAAAGTCATGTGCAGTTTTCCAAAAATTATCAAGCCCACTCTTCTCATCTTCCTCCTCCTATGTGTTACCCATCTGTGATGCCTTTGTACCACTAGATAAGCCCAAAGGAATCGCCATGCAAATGCACCTTATTATCTGGGCAATAGACATCCCTTTATCTATTTGTATTTTCTTGTGTTAGGCCATTCCTTTTGATCTCATTGAATAGGCCCTGTGAAATCTGGGGACTTGATGCAGGGAACTCAATGTCATATACAGTCAGGAGAATCTGGATGACTTTACTATCTATTAGGAATTCTTCTTAATTTGAATCCTGACATCCTTTATACCTCTGGTGAGCATATCTTGGTGTGTTTTACGTCTTGCTTGATATTGTTAGCCGAAGGTTCTTTAATGAAACTATCTCTGTGGTATGATCTTTCAGAGAATCTCACATCATCTTAACTAGTCATGGTGGTTACCTTTTTGATAGCATACCTTTTTCAAGTTTTTGCTCTACCAAATCAGCACTAACAAACAACAGGACCTTGTTTTCTCTATACCTTTCCGTTAATTGTGTGATGATGATCTGCTACTGAAACTGGCCAAAAGCCTGCCTCTTCCTTTCTCTTGGAGTTAGTAAGACTTGGATTGAGCTTCTACCTCTGTGGCCATGAATGACCTACTTAACCTCTCATATTTGGAGAAAACTGTCTAAAAACACAGTTTCTCAATCTGAAACCAAAGGTTCAGGCCAAAAGTGAAAACCCAAACTAACAAACCTTGATTGGCTTAGATGGGGGGGGGGGGAACACGAGTGTCCCCAGACCACATGTGACCTCTTTTAGGTCCTTGGCTGTGACCCTTTGACTGAGTCCAAGTTTTACAGAACAAATCCTTTTATTAAGGCTATTTGTTCTGTGAAGTTTGGGTTCTGTCAAAGGGGCGCATTTGAGGACCTAGAGAGCCACTTGTGGCCTTTAGGCCACCAAACAAGACCCCTTAATAAAAGAATTTGTTCTATAAAAGTTGGACTCAGTCCACAGGCCATACTCGAGGAACTAGAAGGCCACATGTGGCTTTGGTAATGCTTTAGTATCCTCCTCTTCCAAGAGGATGAAAAGTGAATCCTTCAGTATTTTCAAAATTGTGTCACTTTGGATTCCTTCTGTCCAAACATACCTCATCCAACCAGCCACTCTTCCCAATGTCACCTTTTCAAATCCTTTCTTCTACTTCTTCAAATAGTAAATCAGGTACCCAGATATTGAATCCAACTATGATGATTCCACAGTCCCGGATGATAAGACTTTAGAAACATAAGCAGACCTGTTAACATCTATTTGCTTTCCTTCCTACTAATTTCCTGCCAAGGTTTCTGCAGGCTCACTGATCAACAGATAGACTTCAAGGCTTCACAATCTATCTCATCAGTGCACGTTCTCCCTCTGCTGAGGCAGGTCACACTACCTTTCTGTGCCTTAGTAGTAGGACTTCTTGAGTGACTGTAGTTTAAAATACAAATGTATTACCTGGTGACCAATCTTTAGCTAATGTGCCTCTGTGAACTTGGCCCTCAAACAAGAAACATCAAGTTCACTACCAGTCACATAAGCAAAACCTTTCAGGCTGGTACAACCTACCTAGGCAGTTATATCCACTCGGTGGATGAGGTGCTGGAGCTGGAGTCAGAAAACCTGAGTTCAAATTTGGCCCCAGACACTTAGCTGTGTGACCCTAGGCGAGTCACATCACCTCTGTTTACTCAATTGTCCTCATCTGTAAATGGCAATAATAATACCATCTACCTCCCAGGGCTGTCTTGAGGATCAAGTGAGATAATTCTAAAGCTCTTAGCACTTTGCCTGGCACATAGTAAGCGTTATATAAACATTAGCTATTGCCATCATATTATTAACAGACCTTTCACTCTATCAGTAAAGCACTTGAAAACCCACAGTCACCTCCACACTATGATAAAGGACCAGGGCAGGGATTGAGTATTCTTTAGTATTAGGTTTATATATAAAACATATATCTATATGAATGTATAGATGCGTGTGTTTAAGATGCATTTAGAAATAAACATACATATGCATATCTTTCAATACCCAGGCTCTAAGAATTTATACTTATAAATAGAGTTCTTCAGATTTTTCCATTTGGAAACACAAACCAAGCATAAAGGCTAACCTAGCCAACCAAGATATTTTACTTTTTTATTTGCAGATTCCAGGAGACAGAATACATCATATCTAGAATTAAATTGACCATAGTGCCAGAATTTTATAGTGCTTGTTATTATTATGATGAGAATTGCGAATATATTGTTATTTTATATGCATTTGCATATGGGCTTAGATATACGTACTTTACATGTAAACATGGGCAAACACATTTTAGTAGGGGACTCTTGGATGGAAGAGTTATTTACAGCTCTGTCCTGGAACACATACAGCAGTGATTAACAAGTATATAGTCAATCTACAACAAACAGATTAAAACTAAATAAACGATGTAAAAGTTTATTTTAAAACAATTACAGCATGTTGTGCGCTTCTCCTGAGCTGTGTGTTTGAAAATGCATTCTTCATAAAAACCACATGCAAGGCTTTTTGATGGGGATATAATCGACTCCCCAAAGCCACATGCCTGCACACATCTTTAGAAGTTAACCCAGACCCCACACAGATGTTCCAGTTTTTTTCAGATAGCTCTTTACTCCTCCTCCTCCCTCCCCACCTACCCTGGGGGCTGAGTTTATTGTTGGCTTAGTAATTGAGAGAACCCATTGGGAAGTCAACTGAGTGTTGGATTTAGAGTTAGGAAGACCTCCTGAACAAGTGACACCACCTCTCTGTGCCTCAGTTTCCTCCTTTGTAAAATGATATTTGTGTCAAAGCTCTCTGCAAATCTCAAACTAAGTAAATCCCACCTTTTTTTTTGGTATAAAGAACTCCCAGTGAGAAAATTCCCTCCCCTAAAGCCTATCAACCCCTGATCTGCAACTTAAAGTCTTAGAGAGTTGCCTAGGTCATTGAGGGGGTTAAGTGACCTGCCCTGTCTGGGCATTACAGTCCATGTGTCAAAGATGGTCTTCCCTTATGTGAGACTTGCTCTCTCTCCTTTATCCAGCAATACCTCTTATCATCATACTGATTAATTATTATTGCTATTGGTTTTGTTACCTCATTATCTTCCTCTTTTTCAATGGATTTCAAATAGAAATTTCATATCACTAGCCTGCTATTAAATTTCTGCATTAAAATGACTTTTTCTATAGTTTAATAATAACTACTCATTGTTATGATGTTAAAAATGAGAAACCCTGAGAAATTCCAATTCTACTGATAGGACTCCAACAAATTTTTTATATTGTTATTGAATAAGGTCACCTGTTCGCAGGAAACAAAAGTTGAAAATTCATTCCTATCCAACTCCAAATCCAGCAATTAAAAAAATCGCATCTTATTGGCACCAGCTGGATTTATACAGCAGAACTTAGTAAGTACATCATAAGGGCTCTTTAGACTTTTTCTGAAGCCAGCATCAATTCTCATCATGGCAAAATAGTAAATAATCTCTCTTGTCTCATTTCAATGGGCTTCTCGACAGCCTGCTTCCATTTAAATAGGCCCATTTATTTAATAGTGTACAGGAATTTGTGTAGTGCTTCAAGGTTTACAAAGGCCATCCTCAAAGTAGCCCTATAAATGGGTAGTGCAAATTTTATCCCCATTTTGTCGATAGGGATGCTGCGGTTCAGAGAAAGTGAAATGACTGGGTCAACGTCATGTATGTTGTCAGTGAAAGAGTGAGTACTTGAGTCCAAGTCTTCTGAGTCCCTGAACCCAACGTTTTTTCTATGATACCATGTCTCCTCTGTGTGAACTCCCTGTCTGAGTAAATGAGTCACCTGCTCTTTGAGGTTGGGTTGCCAAAAAGAAAATATGACCCTTTCTGAATTGAAACAAAAGAAATACTGTTTAGGGAATCATCTGTAGAGAATTCACGGGCAAAGAAAATGAATGTGACATTCTTATGACGTGAAGACGCCTGAAATATTTTCAGAGCAATGACTGGGCTTTTGGACCCTAAGAATCATATTATGGGGGAAGGGGGAATAGTCCACATCTTTAGCTTCTCCCATCTGTTTGTTACCATTTGTACAACCAGGTTACAGCAGAGCTCTGGATTTACTCTTTCCCTAATGTTTAGATTTCCCTCCATAATTTTTGAACTCTTTCCCGGTAAAAAATAATTCCTCTTATCTTCATCCAGTAATTCCTAAACTTCAGCTCTCGCTACCTGTTTTCCAAGTGGCATAAACCTGTTCCCTCACATTTAATCATATATATTCCTTTGGCTTGAAATTCAAATTGCCTTTCCAAAAAAAAAACTTTCTCACAATAATAATATTCCTACATGGAATAGATACATAATAAACTACTCCAGTATGAAGCCTGCTGACTTCCTATTCCTGAAGCTGATTCTTTGTGGACTAATGGACCATTGAATGACATAATATATTAGCTTGTGTATGTCCCTTCATTCCTCTGGGCCTCAGATCTCCTAATTTGTTAAATGGAGGGAATACTAACTTCTCATTTATCCTTTCAAGGAGTCATAAAATAATAGTAGTTCCATTTATATGGACCAGGAGGGAAATGAAGGTAAATTTGTTTATATTATAACTAATAAAATGTTAAGGGACCTTTTCTGAGGTTCTGAGCCCAATGTGTAGGCCCCTCACCCTCAGATTATGTGGACTTGAGTAGAGAAAAAGCTTGAATTGAGTGATGTACCTTGCTTGTAGCACAGATTTTGGGGGATGCATGGCCCATATCTACGAGTCTGGTCACAGAACCAGTCTGTATCAGGCTAGGCCTTCCTGCCCCCTAATCCAGCTCTCCATAAACGAAACTGCACTGCCTCTCATATATTAGAAAAATCTCATCTATCTGGAACTCTTAGGGAATGTATCGTGCTGAACAGCTGAGAATTTAAAGTACAACTTTTTAAAAAATAATAATTTAACCATTTGGGATGGAAATCTTCCTATACTACGTCACTTCTTTCGTTCTTAAACAAGGTGCACTTAACTTAACCTTTTCTTGTGGGCTTGGGATCATCGTTATGAATTTGTGCTGGGATTTCTGTGCTATATAAAGTTCCTTGAGGGTGGGGAGTGGTCATTTTTTTTAATCTTTCAATCCTATCTTGCATTCAGTCAGCGTGCAATAAATGCTTGTTGGATTTAATGAAACTGTAATGCAATAAGGCACTGATGGCCTTTTGAGGAATGTAGGGTTACCGCATGTGACCCCAGGCCAATGTGCTTCTTGTTTTCATGTGTGCTTTTCCTAGTTCTTCTACATTTTCCCTTGCTGTCTTATAGTGCTCAATACACAACAAGTGCTTAGAAGTGTATGTAGAATAAGAGGAGTGGCCTCTAAGCAAAAAGACTTATGGACATGGCTGAATATCATGGCCAAATGTGTGCGTGGACTTTGTGAAGGGTTTTGCCTCCTGAGAGGCTTTTCTTTGCTTATTTATTTATTGTGAGCTGTGTTCCTGGTAAGTGAGCTTGCCATGGAGCTGAATCCAGGGTAGGTGAACTGTTACTTATACATTGGTTGATCAAATGAGGTATTTATAAAACACTTAGTACAGTGCCTGGTACGTAGTGTTATTCAGTCGTTTTCCCTTGTGTCCAACTTTTTGTGACTCATTTGTGGTTTTCTTAGCAAAAATAATTGAGTGACTTGCCATTTCCTTCTCCAGCTCATTTGGGAGATGAGGAAATTGAAGCAAACAGGGTTAAGTGACTTGCCCAGGGTCACACAGCTAGTAAGTGTCTCAGGCCAAATTTTAACTCAGGTCTTTCTTTCTCCATTCCCAGCACTCTATCCACTGGCTCTCCTTGCCGCTGGCACAAAGTAGTCGCTTAGTAAGTCTTGATCCCATCCCCTAAGTGTCTATTTCTGTCATTATTTATTTTTGCAGATGTGGCTACAGAGGTCAATGAGTAATGAACAGTTTTTTTCCATGTTACGTGGGGAAATTGTTTGAATTGTCCTTACATCCCCTAATCCTTGTTCCTTGTCTCTGGCTCTGCAGAGCTTGGAGCCTCCCTCTCAGAAAGAACCACCTTGTTCCCATGTTACTGCAAAATAAACCTAACCTTGCTTTGTGGACCCTTTCGCATTCAGAATCAAATCTGATTTTCATGGCCCATGGACAGGTGTTTAGTTGTCCAGAGCAGATTCCAGAACATTCCAGGAATGTCACAATGTCTTTATCCCTGACTGCTCTGCTCAAAAGAATCCCACCGAGACAGAGACCACAATTAGCCAAAGTGGAACTTTTGGCTGCATTTGTTTCCCTCAGACAAGGAAAAAGAAATGAGAGGAAGCACCAGACACTTTGGACTCTTTAATCAAATTTCTTTCGGCTCCAGTTTAAAACAAAAGTGCCTAGGAGCTCAAAGAACTCAAAGACTTTGAGTTATTAATTGTGTACATGACATTTCATGATGGAGGCTTTTCACTTTCCCAGGCTAACGTTACTGTTAACTTTCACCTCACCTTTTTCCAAGAGAGGGAGAGGAGAAGGAGAAGGAGAGGGAGGGGGAGAGAGTTTTATTTGTTGTTTTTAGTGAGTTGCGGGCACCTTCCTGGCAAGTGAGATAACTCATTCAGAAGACATTTATATCACAGTCTCAGATAAACAAGAATCTGCAAATTCCATTTTAGAACTTTGATCTCCTTAGCTGCTCTTGAAGCATTTGTAGTGTCATCAGTTCTTGTGTTATCTATACTCAGTAGAAGTACAGATCATCCCTACACTGTTGGGAAACACTGATGTTCCATAAGTACAAGGTTGTTTTCCTCATTCACTCTATTGCTGGGTCTCAGTTTCCTTACAAACATCACTGTTTGCTTTCATTCTTTTTTTAATCAACAAAGAAGGTTGAATATGTCTCCCTGGTCTTTTCAGTCTTGCCTACTGCTGTAAGAGTAACAGGCATTCAGGGGGATAAATTCACTGTCTTCCACCCTTGGGATTCTTGCTAGAGACTGCTTTTCTATCTCTCTAACTCCATACCTATTTGAGACTTGTCTGAAATATTGATTGATAGATAGGTAGGTAGATAGATATAGAGATATAAGTAGATGTATAGATATATGAGAGAGAGAAAGACAGAGGCAGAGAAGGGGGTTGGGGGGGCGACACACTACAGCTGGAGCATCATGTGCCTTTTTATATTCTCCACAAAGTAGGCCCTTCCTCCTAGCTTACAGAACAGAGTTAACTATACAAAGCTGCTCATTACAAGTGACCTTTCCAGAATTAGGTGTGTGGCTGCAAAATTACAGAGAGCCTCCTCTGATTCTTGGGAGCTTGGCGCAAACTCAGAAATGCCTCACCCCGATAGTCAGAAGATTTCAGTCCTCCAACTGCCTTTGCCACTGGGACACGGGAAATTGTAGGAATAGAAAGTTGTTTTAAAAAGTCTATTGCCACACTTTGCCACCTGGTTAAGCATTTAACTCCCTTAACATCTCTGGCCTCCATTTTCATACCTATAATGTCTAAGGGTTAGACGAGATAATGTTTCAATTCAAAAATCTCATTATCTCTCTGTGGATAGAGAGGCCGCTTGGTGTAATAGATAGAAAGCTAGTGCTGAAGCCAAGGAGAACTGAGTTCAAGTCCCCCTCCTCTTCCACATAAAGGGAGTATTAGAGCAAGTCATGTAATCTCTGAGTGTCCCTAGCAATTCTCAGACTAGACCAATTTCAGAGAAAGTGACTTTACATTTTTGCAGAGGGAGTTACCTGACCCAGCACCAAAGAAATCGCAGGTCCAGTCGCTATCTTTATCACTAATGTTAGGGTTATTATTATTCTTTTAAGTTGAAATACACTTCATAGTTGGTGCAAAGCTTTTTAAAGGTGTGATTTCTGTTTTGCCTCACAAGTGATGCAAGCTCTTTAATGTTTTAAAAAAATAAGAGGATGGGGTAGCATGTTTAATGATTATCCTGGTTTGGAAGGGTTTGGGGTGGGGCTAGACATTGTGTTTCCATTGAAGAACCATTTCATGTTCTGTAGCTTATGACACGTTAGTTCACAGAGAGTGCATGGTGTACTTGCTCTCTGAATTGTGGCGATGTGTGTTTTTGTTTTATTAAATCTTTTAAAATACTGGGCTTGCTGTTTACGATTCCCATATATTCTTTGTTCTTTGTGGTGACTGGCTGGAACACATTTTTCCCCTTTGTGAAAATATTAGTGCCTTACTGAGGAACATGACGGTCTCCAGAATGGCTGCATTATAAACCGGTGACTCTTCTGAGCTAATGTTAGGCCTGTTGAATAGAAGAACCTGAGATCGTGTCTCAAAAATGAAAAGTGGATTAATAGTTTTTCAGAAGTTTTGTGCCCTTGTATCCTTCGTGACCACGTTGGAGTTTTCACAGTTAAAGGATGTCAGAATTGCAAGGGACCTTGATGATTGTCTAGTATAATCCATAACCCAAAAAGAATCTCCACTAGAACTCACATGACAAGTCATCATAGAGGCTCTGCTTTGGAGACCTCTAGAGTCGGGCACCCCACTACTTCCCAAGGCAGGCCATTCCACTTTTCAATAGCTCTCAGCATTGGGAAGTTTTTCCTTACATTTAGGAAACTCAGAAATTATTTATTGTCCTGGTTATGTAACCCTTTGTAGAGCACCAGGTACCAAACACCATGTATCCTGGCAACATTCAACCGAATGAGGCAAAGCATTTAGACTACCTGTCTTCAGCAGTGTGTATCCTTGTTTGTAGCTACTTTTTCTCAGGCTTCATTCCTTTCTGTGGCACTGGGCTAAGTTTTCCACTGACCTCAGAAGAGACTCCTTATATGGGACAGACCCATGTAGTATAAAGAAAGTTTTAGGTTCAAGTAGAATACCTCGCCATACACCTTTTTTTAAATTCAGAAAAACAATGAGACTTGGTATCCTAAAATTTCTGGTTTTAAAGAGTTTTAAAAGGTGCTATAGAAAGACCTCAGCCGCTAACTTGCCCCGTCAGAACATTTCCATTGTAGTTCTGCCCCATATGAGTTGAAAGAACCTTTAAAAGTCTTAATTTGCCTTCAAGAAAACTTGGCCACCCTAATGATGTGAGTCCCAAATAAACTGTTACATGACATTCTATTGAACTTGGTCCCGTACATACAGTATCTAACAGCTCATCCTGTACTGTTATTTTTGGCAAGTTCACTATAGCATATAATAAATCAAAGAATAAAAAAGCTTTTTGGCCGAACATTGTTCAGCCTGCTGTTAATGTAGATGACAGAAAGCGGTTCTGTTTTTAGACATCCTTTTACTAACCCAACATTCATAATTTATGATTTCACTGTAAAATTCCTGCAACACTACACCAAAAGTAGTGCTGCCCTGTAATTAAGCACTCTCTGTAGGAAAAACGTGAAACTGATGTGCAAAACATATCTATGTATACAGTGATTGATCGAGATTTCATCTTTATGAACCCAGCCTAAAGGTCTGAACTTCCTGACGGTAGAAGTCTCTGAGACTACTTCCTGAGTTGGCCCGGTGGAGATCAGTCAGTGTTAACAATGTTGGAGGCATTCCTAAGACACTTTTTGGAAACATTGAAAGTGGAAAGTTCCATTAGAAAAGTTTGTCTCTACACTTAACCACCAGGTTGCTTGGACTAAGTCCTTATTTTCTTGATTAGAACATATTATCCAATTCTATTTTGATCACTGATTTATAGATGGAGACTCCCTTAGAAGCCATCTAATCCAACCTCATTTTACAGATAGAGAAACTGATGCCGAAAGAAATGAAATGACTTACCCAAGGTCACACATGTAGTATCAGAGCCAGAATTCAAAGTAAATTTCCTCCAACTCCAAATCCAGCTATTCTCTGCCTCACTTTACTACTGGGCTGGAATGAATTGTTGAAAGGTGAGGTTCTGATACCATTTAAACATCTTAGAGTCTGGAAGAATTGGAGGAGGGACTTTTATCCATATGGACAGTAAAGTCATTGGGAGAACTAAGAATATTTCTACCTTTTTTATTATTTAAAAAACATCTCAGAGTTCTTTTTTTCCTTTATGAAAGAATACAACGAAATACTTTAAAAAAAAATTTGTTTTGGAAAACAAAAATTTGCCTATGTTGACATCTTGCTGTAAAACCCCAGATTAGTGACATGAAGCCAGAAGATGTAACCTGCTTGGGGCAGGGGCTATTTGCCAGGTTTCTATTTATATTTCCAGCACCAGTCACCCGTGACTTTGAACATATCAAGTACTTAATAAGTGCTTGTGGATTTGAATAAAATTCTAGACCTTAGTTTCCCCATCTCTTAAATGTGTACTTCACTTACATCTAACTTTCTGAAATGTAGTTAAGAACAAGTGACAGCATACATTAAATGTTTTAGATTTCTAAGGGAAAAAGGTAAAAATCTAAATAAATCTAAAACATTGATGGTTGAGATCACCTTAATAATATTAATAATTAGAATAGCTAGCACTTTTATAGTGGCTTTAAGTTTTAGGTAGCTAAGATAATTTAATAATTTAATTTTAAAATGTAATAAAATTTATAGAATGTAAGTAGCTTATATAATAACTTTAAGGTTTGCAAAGCACTTTACAAATATCTCAATTTATCCTCACAAACACCTTGTGAGGTCGGTACTCTTATTATCCCCATTTTATAGATGTGGAAACAGACAGGCAGAGATTAGTAAAGTGCCTAAGGCCAGATTTGAACAGCTCCCATATTCTCTATCCACAGGCAGTGGATAGAGCACTGAGCTTCGAATCAAGAAGACCTATCTTCATGAGTTCAAATCCAGCCTCAGATACTTACTAGCTGTGTGACCCTGGGCAAGTCACTTAGCCTCAGTTCATCATTTACAAAACGAGCTGAAGGAAGAAATGACAGAGCACTCCAGCATATCTAAGAAAATCCCAAATGAGGTCAAGAAGTGTCAGATACAACTGAAACAACTCGACAACATACTCTATCCACTGTGCCACCTGGCTTTGTGGAAGTTCAATAACTAAATCCAAATAGGATTTCTAAGAAGAATCTTAAAAATAAAACACTGTAGCCCCCAGAGGTACTCTGTTAAGAATTTTTTAAATTGCTGTGTGACCTTGGACAAATCACTAATGCTCACTGGGCCTTTGTATGAAAATGGACTGGGATGGACCTTGCAGGTGCAGCTCTCATTAATCTGTGATGAATTTTCTTTCTCTAGGTAGTACATAACTATTTAAAATTCATATTCTCTCTCTCTCTCTCTCTCTCTCTCTCTCTCTCTCTCTCTCTCTCTCTCTCTCTCTCTCTCTCTCTCTCTCCCTCCACTGTGTCTGTGTGTGTGTGTCTCTCTCTCTCTTTCATACAGATTTGGTCCTGGATTAGTGATCTATTGGTATGGATTCATTGAGGAGCTGGATTGTAACCGAGAAAGAGGCATCTTACTCAAAGACTGCTTCCCCACCGACCTTGTCACCCTAGGCCAGAGCATAGCCCAGCCCTGATCATCCTGGAAATGACGTGGGGAGGAAGTGGTGAATCCGGAAGCAATTTGACTTTCCCAAAGTATAAACTGCTGGCAACATCTGCCCTGAACTTCAGCTGAACTCTTGCTGCCCTTGGTCACACCAGTACGTCTTCAGACAAATATCAAGAGTTTCTGTTTTGTTTCATCCCTTGTTGATGTGAGCAGCCAAGAACTACAGACATAACCCACTCATTATCAGCATTTCTGTCTCTGTCAAACAGTTGGTTTATAGATAGTCATAATCTTTCTTCCTTCCGGATGGTTTCTCCTTGCCTGTAGAACAAAAGAAAAAATGTGTAGGCTGAAAGGTGTGATTTTCAATTCTCCTCCTGGTTGCAGAATCAGCCCCATTATTATTTTTTTTTCAAAGTTTCCATTCATTTTCTCTCCCTTCTCCTTTTCTCTTCCAATATGCATATAGATAACCAGTATTTTATTAAGGTAAAGGGCAGATGAAGTTCAAAAGGAGAACTTCTTTCCCCTCCTCCACTGAAAAAGCTAACAAATGATGTATGAAAATATGATTTCACTGTTAATTAAAACAGTCCATTGTCATCAGGTGGCACAGGGTACAAGGTGAGGGCTATACTGAGAGGCTACATTGTCCACTCTGAACAGAGTTTCCTGACTTGAGTGGCATTCAGCCAAGATGTGAGCAACATTTTATGTGAATTTCCTCTTTTTTACAGGAACATCTGAACATCAAAAGTGTTTATGGTGATCAATTTCAAATGTATTTTTCAGCACCACAATGACAGTGCATCTACATGACACTGATATGAGAGATTGACTTTGGAAGGGAAGCGACTTAGATCCAATTAGGGGCTCTGTCAAAAGATTTTCTCAAAATATCCTGAGGGAAAACAAATATGTTGTCCAGTGCTTATGAGAATAAAAATAAAAACCAAATTCTGCCCTCTTTCTACTTGCCTCTGTCTGCCTTAATAAGCATAACAACCTATTTGTAGTTCTATATAAATTTTTTAAAACCTTATTACAGTCCCCACAATTGTACTACGGAAGTTGTCTTGTAAGAATTAGACATTTTGAGCTGAGGATGAAATGGATAGACGATCACACAAGAAAAAAACCAAACCAAAAAATCGTTATATGTCTGCGTATTATTTTTAGATGTCATCACTTAAGAGAGGAAAGGACACTCTTCCCTGGTCTGCCCTACTGTTTTCTTCTTTTAATTAGGTACCTTGTAGAGCAGGTTTCATTCTACAAGCAAAATACCAAAAAATGAATTATAACCCTCTTATTTAGAAAATCAAGACCATCCAGTTACAACTGTAGCCTCAGTGAGTAGTCAAGGTGTACCAATTCCCATGATGACAGATTAATTTCTAAGCAGAGCCATTCTTGTAAATATGTTGCTTTGAAAATATTAATTAAAATGTTACTTTTGCAACTGCCTGGAACTCATTTCCATTCCTTGCCTTTTTCCAAGATTAACTCCGGTTTTCCCTTTTACCCTTCTGGTGGAAGTCTTCAGATTATTGTGAACTGTATTGAGAAAGAAAGACCAAGAAAAGAAAGGAAAAGACATGACAGTAAGATTTGTTTGATTGTTTCAAAAAGGCAAAATAAAAAATTTCAGACCCAAACTTCTTTCTCTAATGCAAAGGTCCTTAAGCTGCAATCTGTGAATTTGGGAGGTTTTTTTTGATGTTTTGATAACTGTATTTCCAGTTAAGTGGTTTCCTTTGTAATCCTGTGTAGTTTATTTTATGCATTTAAAAACATTACTGTTGAGAAGGAGTTCATACACTTCACTAGATTACCCATGATCCATGGTCCCAAAATATTCAGAACCCCAGCTTTAATATATAATGTTTTAAGCCACACTGTCTACAAAACATAGATAGGATATAGATAGATAGATGGATGATAGATGACACTGTTTATGAGATTCATTCACTAGAGCTAAATTTTCTTTTTTAGGAATAAGTTAAATTTATCTGAAGAGATGCTGAAAATCCTGTTAGCCGTAGTCGAAGATTTGTTTGTTTTACATTAAACAAATTTATGATAAAGGTGCACAAATAAATAAGCCTGGCCTTACATTTCGTATTTCTTCTCCTACCTGGTGCTCTGACATTAAAGAGGTTGTGTGGTGGTATTGATGTTTTCAACCAAAGCCTCACTCTCCTCTGGATGAAGGAACTTTTAAAATTTTGTACATCTGCCATAGAAAGGAGACTGCTAGAAATCAGACCTCTTGTAGTAATTTTACTGGTAATTTTTGCTGACCATTTTCCTCATGGAAAAAAAATGGGAATTGTTTCACCCGATACTTTTAAACCTTAGAAAGGACAAAATGATTGAAGGGCAGTGGCGTATGCTTGTATTCTGTGCTACCAAAGAAAAAGAGATTGGCAATCACTTGAGATCATTTCAGACCTCCCGTGGGATAAGGTCTCTTGGGCGTCCAAACTCAGTCCCACAGGAAAATATGAACTTCCAGCCTGGACAAAATAGGGAGACCCAGGGAAGGAGGGAGGGAAAGAGAGAAGGAAGAAAGGGAGGGAGGGAGGGATAGAGAGAGAGTAAAGAAGGAAGGAGAGAGAAGACAAAAGAAAGGAAGGAAGGAAAGAAGAGGGAGAGAGGGAAATGCCTCCCTCCAGACAAATGAAAACTTAATTGCAAAATATTCGTTTGTGCATTTTTCTCAGTTTATCGAATGTAAACACCAACTTAGAGTAAAAGCAATGACTGCATTTTTTTTAATATAATTCTGTAGGCATTAGAACCTTAACATTACGGCCAAATCCTGTTTTATGGAGTATTCTGCAGAATGTGCTAATGAATTATACCAACCCAGAAAACAGAAGTGCACATAAAACTGAATGATGTTCTCCCTGGCATATATAGACTTGCCAAGCATCTGCTCTCACAAACACCATGATAATGCCTCTATGAAACCTTGAAAATGTTCACATCATGTGGCCTAAGCATAGAGCCAGACCCTCAGTCCAACCCATACGATATTTGGATGTGATGGAGAGAACTTGCCCCAAAAACTTGGACTGGAGAAATTCTGGAAAGCAGGATGATTTTTGCCATCGAGTGAGGAGACAACATGTCTTCCCTGTATTTTTATAAAAAGTATGCAGTCCAAAGTAGGTCAAAAAAAGGAGCAAAATCAACTGGTAGGTACTTCAGGAGGCAAATATTTTCTTTTAAGTTCTATAGACTTTTGAATGATGGTACAAGGCTTGAGTTAGCCCTGGAGAATGAAATCAGTTGTTCCTTTGGGGTCTAATGGGAAAGAGAGCTGCATTAATTTTTTCAGACCATTAGGGAACCATAATACCCTAGATGAAATTTATCAAATGTTTCCTGGGAGACCCACATGACTTAATTTATATCCCAAAAGTTAACAGTTAATTGGGACCCTGCTAATCAATCAATCAGGAAACATTTATTAAGCACCTACTATATGTCAGGCACTGTGCTCGCCAGGGAATCAGGCACGTTGTTTCCTTTCCGTAACGAACAAAGAACCACATTCTCCTGTACTTGACTTACCTCTTCTACAGACCCCACTGTTTTAATTCAGTTAATCTTCCTCCAGCTTGAACATGCCACTTCAAATTTATTTCCAAAACCTCTTGCCCTGACCCTTTGGATCTCCCTATTCAATGGTTCCCATCGGTATACTTTGTCCAGTTTTTCTTCTCACATGCACATTATTTTCATTGTTTCTTGCTATTTCTTAGTTCATTTTCTTTCTAGAAAATGATCCTTGGGTAAAAAGGTATCCACTTCCTATACCATGTATATTTTGAATACCAAATGATCTTTGGGCATGAGGATAACTTAATAGGTCAACATTATTTCAAGTCCTGACACATCACCTGTAGGGAGAGAGACTGGAGCTGTGTTTCCATTGGTATTGGGAACGTTGGGGTGAGGAAACCCTATAACAGTGCAGGTCAGCACTTCCTCTTAGAGAGGTTCCTAGAGCCCTGAGAAGTGAAGCAAGTTTACCTAGGATCACAAAACCAGTACAGGACAAAGGCAGGATTTGAACTCAGATCTTCCTGGTTTTGAGATATCTATCCATTACACCATGCTCCATCAATAAAATTTCTAACCCAGATAAAGAATGAAGTTGATACCTAGGTGAATGCCTTGGCTAAGGGATCTAGATAGTCAAGGTTTATTAATACTGCAATACACATGTTGCCCAATTATAATCATTAATAATAATTGTACATACTTAAAATTTTAAATAATAAATTTTCTGAAATAATTTCAAAATCTCTCCTATTTCTTTCATATGGATAGGTAATAAACATTTGTTAAGTTCCTACTATGTGCCACACACTATGCCAAGTTGAGGGGTACAGAAAGAAGCTAAAGAGTCTTTGCCTTCAAGAAACTTGCGATTTAATATGGAGACAAATGACCATTTCCAAATTGATCTTCACAGCTTGTTCCCTCCCCCAAAATAAAATTAAAACTGCTTCAGAATATAATGAATCAAAAGAGTCCACTGGTTCTAGAGTCAGAGGATTGAATCAAAAGAGCCCACTGGTACTGGAGTCAGAGCACCGAATCAAGAGCCCAATGGTTCTAGAATCAGGTGACCTGGGTTCAGATTCTGCCTCTGATACTACCTATGTGACCTTAGGTGAGTCATTAAAACTTGCTGAATCTCTATTTCCTACTCTATAAAATTAGAAAATTAAAACTTTGGCCTCCAAGTACCCTTCTAAACCTCAGATCTATGACTGTACAAAACTAACCATTAAAATCCTTTGATTGGCTCTTTAGAGCTTCCCATTAAGGCTCAAATCATCTCTCCCTACAAAGGGAACCAAGTGGTTGACAATAGGAATTTGGCAGCAATTTTTCCCTTTGTAGAGGACCTGTCTATCTGGACAATCTGTATAAAGTAGACCCCGCTTGGGTTCAGGAAAGGTCACATGTTATACAAAGTCTGGATCCTCACAACGTGTTACTCAAAACTAAGCCTCCTGTGCATAGTAAACATTATTTGAACCTGTATTTTTAAGAACTTGCCAGGATCCCAAAGATTAAATAAGGAAGATGTAATTATGAACTAAATAATAAACAGACCCGCTTGGGTTCCCCTTGTGTTTTTTACTTTCCTGCCATTGTTTCGTATGCAACTGCTAGACAATGAGCTGCTTAGGTCAGACACGATAAATTATAGTTTTAGTACAATAGTAATCCCCTAAAATTATTTCAGAGCTTGATCAAAGCACTTCAAAAAAGCCTATTTAAACTTTTCCACAGGGAAGGGGAAAGGGGGGGAGGAGAGAAGATCTCCTTCTGATGGTTTGTTTCATTTAGCTCAAAAAGCTTTGGTCTTAATGTGATAGCTACACCCTGAGGAATTCCAAGTAACCTATTAAATACGCCATTTTCCAGGATAACCTGCTGCCTTATACCATATCATAACATCAGGTTAAATGAATCCAACTGTTCAGGTTCTTTTTAGTAATTGTTTAGTCATTCTATTAAATAATATTTGAAAAAATAGACATGGGAAGTCACTTACAGTGTTAGGAAGAAGCAAGGAGGAACATTTTAAAGTAATCTCATAGGTTTCTAAACATGTATTTATGATTCTCGAAATATTTATTAGAGTTATGTCATGAGCTCTCTGTGCCTTAGACTAAAATGCATAGCAGCGGGTTTTGTTTTTAATTACTTTCATTTTTTGTCTGACCTCGGTTTCCTCTTTTGTAAAGGGAAGAGGTTGGATTAGATAGCCTGTGATGTCCACTGTGTTTTCATCTGTGTGCTGAATCCCTGGTATGAACTCTACCAGTGATGCTATCTCCACTAGACCCTGTGGTCCTAAAGAGCTATCTGAGATCCTCGGAAGTACAAGGACTCATTACTCAGGGTCACACAGCTTGTAGACGTCAGAGGCAAGATTTGAACTCCACCTTTCTTGATTTCGTTCATTGTAGCATACTGTCTCATTGTCATTCTATAAGAATCCAGTTATAATCAGTACAACAGTCTATTCAGATTTTTCCATCATGTTCTCCCTCCCCCAACCATTTGGGCCCCTCTTGAATTACCATGTGTCTTTAATACAAATGTATGGAAGCTACACAGTGATGCCCAAGCAAAATGAATATCAATTCAAGGACATGGTGATACTTTTGTTTTAGTCATTTCAGTCATGTTTGACTCTTCATGACCCGTGTAGGGTTTTCTTGGCAAAGATACTAACGTGGTTTGCCATTTCCTTCTCCAGCTCATTTTACAGCTGAGGAAACTGAGGCAAACAGAGTTAAGTGACTTGCGTAGGGTCACACAGCTAGGAAGTATCTGAAGCCAGATTTGAACTCAGGTCTTCCTGACCCCAGGCCTGGCCCTCTAGTCATTGCATTACCTGGTTGCCCTACAGTGATACTACTGGGTTGCAAAAAATATGGCCTTATTTCCCAAGGGGAAAAAAAATGCCATTACTGTGTCAGGGTGATTTTTTTTACATGAAGGCCACTTTGAGATGCTAACATAAAATGAAATAAAGTCAATTAAGTGATAATTCAAGTTCTGGGTTTAATTGAGGGCTGAATGTGAAGCCAATGACCATTAACCTAAACCAGCCATTAATTCCCTGGAAGTCTCTTTGAATAGTGGTATTTCTCAACATTTTTTTTCTTATTAAAAAAAAAAAAACCTTTGTAATTTTTATATGCACTAGAAACAGATGAATTCTGCAATAGCAATGTAGTTTGTCATAGCAGCAAGCTTTATATATTCCTTTAGTTTTAGTTGGAACACCTTTCAGACCAAATGTATGATGTCTGTAGCCAAGGGCACTTGGTTGATTCAGAGAAACCATTTTCAAGGGCTCAGAAGATGGGTACTACGCTGTTTTTTCACTTCTTAAATTGACCTAAAGCAAATCACCAGAACCACTAATTTCTCTAGCCAAAACATGGGGATGTGCTTACTAGAAGAGAAGATAAAAACATTTTCTTCTTTACTAAAGGTTATTCTTTAATTCAAAAACCTTTCTTAATACTTCTTCTTTGAAATGTGTGTTAATTTAATGAATGCCAAGACAAACACTCATAATAGGATTATATTCAATAATTCAACAAACATTTGCATAGTCACTTTTTTGTCTAAGGCATTACCAAGGCCACTTATGGCCTTCTGGGTCCTCGAGTATGGCCTTTTGACTGAGTCCAACTTTTACAAAACAAATCCTTTTATTAAGGGGTTTTGTTCTGTGGCCTAAAGGCCACACGTGGTCCTCTAGACCCTCAAGTGCACCCCTTTGACTGAATTCAAACTTCACAGAACAAAAACCTTTAATAAAAGGATTTGTTCTGTAAAACTTGGAGTCAGTCAAAAGGCCTCACCTGAGGACCTAGAAGGCCACATGTGGCCTCCCGCCCGTAAATTCCCCAACCCTGTCTGGGGATGCAAAAAGAATCAAAATGGCAGACAATCTCTGCTCTCAAAAAACTTGCATTTCTACTGAGGAAACAACTTATCTGCACACTGGCAAGCAAATACAAATTCTGCATCGTCATTTCAGGCAAGAATGAGTGCTAACGCTGGGGAAATAAGAAAAGGTAGGCATTTAGGTTGTGCTCTAAAGAAAACTTGTCCAGCGCCCCATAGCCAACATATATCAGACTCTTCCTAACCCCAAGGCCAGCTATTTATCCACCATGCCACCGTCTCTTAAAAATAAACAAATGTAAAAGATACACATAAAAAGTTAAGACTGCAATTCAAGGGATCTGAAAATGGGCATGGATCTCTTGTCCTTGCATCACACGCATATAAATGAAACTACCGTAGCAGGAAAATTTGGGCCAGTCTTTTCTTCTCCAGGCCTTAGTTCTCTCAGTATAAAATGAGAAGTCTGTAATATAGATGGTCACTGTGGATCTTTCTACCTCAAAGAAGCTGACTTTATATTTTAAGGGGGTGTTTTCCTTCTACCCAACTTTTTTCTCAATTGCAAACCAGTCTTCTCTCCTACCTACCTTCGGCCCCTCAATCAAGTTGTCTATTAAATTTCCAATTCAATAAATTTTGGGCAACTGTAGTATGCTGAACTATGAGTAATAACTCTCAACTGTGTAATAGTCTAAAGTTTTCAAAGGACATGTCTCACTACTACCCTCTGAAATAAGTTATGCACATCTTAACTCCCGCTTACATATTTGGAAACAAAGACTGGCGATGCTTGAGGGGGTGGCTATGGCAGGTTTCCAGTCTCCAAGGCTGATGCTTTATCTATTCCCTGTCCTTTGCCACCAACAAATAGAACTTCGAGGGCTACGCTTTCCAGTAGATGAGTTGATAGAAAGGCCATTATCAGAGAAGTGGCAAATGTAGCTCTGGTATCTAAAAAAAGATGCTTTCTTTGTTCATTTGCCAAAAGGATCTAACCTCTGAGATGACACTTTCTATGAACTATTTGCCCATTTGCTTCAAAGTCATTAACTCAGAACATATGATTATTTGAAGATGCCAAAGGCAGTTGATGTATTTCACTATAGTTAGGGGAGAATCATTCAGCTGGAGGCATGAAGGAAACTGGAAGTCCCACATTTCTTATTTGCCCTGAAGTATTCTCAAGATTGTCTTTGAAAGGCCCCACAGATAAACTGAGTATCGACTCGCTATCCAGGAAAACTGAAAGTTATGGGAAGGCACACTGTGTTTTCTTTCCTCCTTTCCTTCCCTCCACAAATATGTATTGAACTACATACTATATTCACGGTATTATGAGAGAGATTACCAAGATATAAAGTATGATAACATGGTTCTTATCCTCCCGGAATTTTTAATCTAGTCAAGGAAACAAGACTAGGAAAAGGACCTAGACTTGTAATGTCATTGGTTTAGGGAATTCCCAGATGAGGAAATTCCTCATACCAACACCAGCCAGCACTTTTTTCAATAACATATAGTCTTATATTTTCTTGAGCCCTGAGTGATTACATGACTTGCCCAGTGTATGTCAAATTCAAACCCAGCCCTTCCCAACCCCAGTCAATTCTTTATCTACCATGCCACTACCTCTCTTTAAAAAAAACAGCCGACATACATTAAAAGATAAAACAATGGTTCAAGGCTTAAATAATAATTTACCAACTCAAAAGAGCCTTTCCCAGCTTGATTTAAAGTAGCATAATACAATAAAATTCAGAAGAGGCTATCTTAAAAGTTACAATAGTATACAAACTAAAGAGAAAATTAGGATGGAAATGACAATTCCCAGGTGTTTTATCTACACACATTCCCTCACTACATAAACACTTGCTTTTCAGTTTTTGCTTTAACAAATAATAATGTAGATCTTTCACTTTATGGAAAATTCCTCCATGGAAGAGACATAAGATTATTAGAAAATAAGATTTTTTTCATGGATTTTCAAGCCTATGCACAGTTTTAATTGAACAGATTTTTTGTCCATATAATAAGCAACAAATATGTTTAATATGCAGTTTGTATTGTTAACACAAAAAAATACTTATTTGTAATACTGATTAGAGTCCACTTTTTTTATGACACTTCTTTCTAGTTTAGGTGGGTTGTTAAAGTTATATTCTCATTTTTGAGGTTATGTCTACTCATTTTTCTCAGCAACTGACTTTTTTTAGTTTTATTCCCAAAATAATTTATTAAGCATTATGACATTATAAATAACTACATGAAACTTTATCTTAAGGAAATAACAGATTCTTAACATGTTGACATAAAGATATTGCTATGAGTGTGGCAAAAACTCAATCGAAGTACAAGGGAAGCAAATTTTTTTTTTCTATCATCAATAGCCATGTCTTCAAAAGAAAAATGGTTCTTAATCTTTTTAGTGTCATGGACCCCCTGGACAGTCTTGGCAAGCCAACAGACCCCTATGTGTTATTGCCTGCATTCATAATTGAAGGAAATGCTATATTTCAGTTACAATTTAGTAAAAAATAAAGATGTCATTTTTCCCCCAAACAAATTCACAGACCCCCTGAAATATATGCCCAGAATCCTTACAGATCTGTAGCCGTTGGGTTAAAAACCCCTGATATGTATGCAATAAATATATCAATCAAACTTGGCTGTATCAAAAAGTCCTTGCCAGAAAGAGTTTTAAGGGAGAAATCCCTACATGAATGGCTAGGATGGACCTTGGAATTCAGGAAGTTTCCTTTGTGTCGTACAATGCCTTTCTATTGGCAAGTTGAGCTTGGGTTTCTAGGGCCTTTATTCTCTTTCATGGACCCCACATCATCTGAATGTTGGCTTTTCCATTTCATATGGAAGACAGATATAGATTTATAAAATACAATTCAGCTTTGATTTTGATTATAAATGATTCAGAAAACATTCTCCCAGAGATGTTCAAATATTTTCAAGGTTGGAGGAGATTGGATATGCTTTACATGTTAATGCAATTTCCTTTTATATGATTTATGTTCAACCATAAATATTTTGTTCTGAAAACTCTAATTGTATCAGTTCGTTAATTTTGCCTACCAAGATAATGGCAAATGTTACACATGAAAAATTAGTAACTAATAGTCTAAAATTTTATGATTCATGTTAACCTAAACAGAAATGCTTTGGTATGCTTTTAAAGTTAGGAATGAAAGTGGTTTATTTTTTTTAGTGTTTTTTCTTTTTTTAAGCACTTATGAGAAAGCTTTTTTTTCCCCCTTGGTAGAGGGTTATCTTCAGTATATAGAAAAAAATCCTTGCTTAACAGAGGATTTTTTTTAAAAGGGAAAACAAAGGGATGTGAGCAGCAAAATATACGAGTCAATTGAATTTAAATTTAAAACTTACTGGCTCCTTTGGTAAATTTTTTCTAGTCTATTTCCCCTACTGCCCTTCAAAGTTTTCCCCTCCAAAGAAAAACAGTGAAGGACATGGGGAAAGAAACATAATGAGAGTTGAGATGCATATCCTTTGCATTCTTTATTGTTTTCTAAGTGGCACATGAGAAGCTAAAACGAGTTAGGAAGGATTGATAATCCAATTATTTCTAAGGGAATTTTGAGATATTTTATTGTTTACCAGTTAAATGGACAGCAAGTACTGCATAGCGCTTTTAAGCTTAGAAACTCAACCCTCTAATATGGAGACTTCCGTTCTCCTCCCTGCCTACTATACCTTTTCTCTCCCTTCTTTCCCACTGTCCTTGTATATGATTATGCTGTAATAACACACTTCTCAAGACAGCATTTTTTTAATGACAGATGGACCACATCATTACTATCAAAGTTATCCTCGATCCAGAATCCTCTTGAAGGAAAACACTTATTGTTGGAGTTGGAACTGAATGTTTCAACGAATCTTCCATTTCCTCCAGAAAAATGTTTGCAAGAGAGGTACGGTATCTTAGGATAGATAGGGTATAAGATCTATTTCACTGATATAGGAAACTCCCTCTACCACTTCAAATAGGATACCTTCTCTTCCCCTTCATCACCTTAGAAGATTCCCTAGAGCACTGAGAGATTAAGTAGCTCACACAACCAATATGTTTCAAGGCAGAATCTGAACTGTTTTTCCTGGCTCCAAAACCACTTCTTTGTCTACTACCCCACAATATCTCTCTAAGACGGTATCTTTGTGAGGTTCAGATATAAGTCTTATTCCCTGAAGAGTTGTTCTCACATTCAAACTTCACATATTCTCAATAGGTACATTCAAGATAGCTGAATGACCCTGGGCAAGTCACTTCAAGTTGTCTGCCTCAGTTTTCTCATCTGTAAAATGATTTGGTGAAAGAAATGGCAAACCACTCCAGCATCTGCAAAAGAAAACCTCAAATGGGGTCACAGAGTCAAACAACAGCATGTGCAAGAAAATCAAGCTTGAAATTATTAATTTCCTAAGACAGATTGTATGAAGGAGAATATATTGAGTCAGCAAAGGGAAGTTCTGAGATAGGAACCAGATGCAACTGGTCACTGTCTAAGTAGGTAAATCTCAGAGTTAGTTGCCTGAGGCACACGGAAATTATAGTAGATCATAGAAAGAGATAGAAAGGATCTATGCTATTTGATGCAAGCTACTCATTTTACAAATGTGGAAATAAAGGCACAGAAAGGTTGAGGTGACTTGCCCAGGGTAACACAGCTTGCAAATATTTGATGTAGGTTATAAACTCAAGTTTACCCTAGTCTGAGGCCAGCACTCTATCCACTAAACTACATAGCCCTTCCTAAGGTTGAAAAGAGTACATTTAAAACCATGATTTCAATTCTCTTAACAGGTACAAACAAAAAAAATGATTCCTATAAATGTACCCTGGAATTTCCCACTGCTGCTCTTTTAAGGTTAATTTGAATATCATTTGGGAAGCTAACCTGGGTGCTCCAGCTTTGAGAAACAGGATAGATTTGGAACAAACCGGTCTATATTTTTTGGAATTGACAGCAAGGAGTCATTCACTTTTTATTCATTGTCTCAGAACTCCCCAAAAGCAATTATGATTAGACCTTCAACCAATAGATATTTGACCTTGGATACTGGTTTTTGTACTAAAAGCCCATGCTCTAGAATGGAATTGGAGAAAATTTTAACTCAAAAAGACAAATTTACAAATGATGGAGAGAAATATTACCCATTCAACAGGAACTACCAGAAAAGCTAGAAAGTAATTTGGCAAAAATTAGGTGTAGACTAGAGCTTCTTAATTTTCTGTGTCTTAGACTCCTTTGTCAATCTGGTAAAGCCTATGGACTCCTCCCCAGATAATATTTTTAAATGTATTAAATAAAATAAAATGAAGTATTATTTTTGTTGCTAAGGATAATAGTAGTAACAGCATTTATGCAACACTTTTTTTGTGCCAGGCACTGTGTTAAACGTTTAAAGATGTAATCTCATGCTAAGAGGTAAGTGCTATTACTATTCCGTTTTACAGTTGAGGAAACTAAGGCAAACAGAAGTTAAGTGACTTGCCAACAGTCACACAGCCAGTAAGTATCTAAGTTCAAATTTGAACTCAGTTCTTTCTGACTCCAGGCCCAGTGCTCCATCCTCTAGTTTCCTAAATTACAAAAGAAATTAAATATATTGAAACACAGTTATTTTTTTAAAAGACAAGCTCTCAGACCCCAAGTTAGGAATCCCTGATGTAGAACAACTTATACCTTACTCTAAAATAAGTTTTCATGGAGAAGTAGTCTAATGTAAAAATTTGGATATTTTTAAAACCTGGGGGAAGAAAAAAGGCTGTATCTTTCAGATACAAATTTTGGAGTAAAATTAATAACCAAGTAAGGATTAAAGGAAATCACAAAAGGCTAAGTAAGTCAATTTGGATTACACAAAATCCAAATCAATGTGACTAGATTAAGATAAACTGACTGGGGGGAAGTTCACACCACCTCTGTCTGATAAAGATTTGATATTTACGTAAGATATTTTTGAAATTCCTACATGTATAAGACCAAGAGTCATTCTCCACTGGATTAAGTACTCAAAAGACCTCAGTGAAAGGTAGATGGGGGGGTATCCTCTCATATCTTCATTAGGATCTTGCTTAATCTTTATAATTTTGTAACTTCCACTTTTGATTTTTTTTTTTTTTTTTTTTTTTTTTTTGGTGTATGGTTTTTTCCATTTCCATTTTTGTAGCCATGGTGTATATTGTTTTCTTGGCTCTGATTGTTTCAGTATGCCTCAGTGTTTGGAGATCTTCCCATCCTTCTCTGTTTGTCACATATATCATTTCTTACAGCACATTAATATTCCATTATATTCACATACTACAGTTTGTTTGGCCATTCCCCAATCAACTCATCATCGCTTTCTTCCTCTTGCTGTGAAAGATGTGTTGGTAGACAAACAGAATTTCATAGATCGTTAGAAGCAATTGCCTCCATTATTTGGGCATCCATGTCATTAACTACATCCAGAGTTTTGTTTCTTAATGGATTCTCCCACCCCATAGATATAGCCTGCTTCTTCATGTCAGAATTCCAGTAAGAAAGATGGTCTTTGTTGTCTTAAAGTTTGTCTAGAAAAAAGACCACTTTCCAAAGGTTAAGGGATGACGACAGAACAAACAGGTCCAATTGAATGGCAGGGCGTGATTAGGTGACTGTTTTCTCAGGCAGATGTCTAGTTTAAAATTCCTCTCTCAGAGGAAGAGCACAGAGACACTGAGCCTTGTTTCTTTTGATAGTGCTTACTTACCCTTTGCCATAAATACTACTTTGCAGGCACCACACAGGAACTGACGAGTATTTACACATCTGATTGACATCTGAAATCCATTCCATGGCAGATGAGCACCCTGAAGGTGCACAGGTTTGTCATAATATAAAAAGGTGTCTTGACGCTGATTGAATTACCTTTTCTGTGCCATTGTTAATTTCGTGAAAGGGAACATGAAATACTATTTGAATTTGATCTTTGGGGGAGGGGGAAGAAAGAATTCAGGAAAGCGACTGATCTGTTCCAGAATTGTTCTTCTGGGTGACGAGCAGCATATTGTGACACTCTTTGGGGTATGTTTTAAAAGATGTGTCTTGAGTCAATGAACCAACCCCAAACATAAATCTCATTAGATCATAGGAGTGCTGAACGATTTTTAAATAATTGAGCAAGCACTGATGTTGGGCTGCTCAGTAGACAAAGCCCAGTCTCCTAGGCATGTGAAGCCAGACTGCGCAATCAGACTCTCCCTGGAAGAGAAAATCATTGTAACAACGATACTTTGCACTTACTCTGTGTGTGCGCGTGTCCTTTCATCTGAGAGCATCAAAGCACTTAGCAAAAAAATTCATTAGGCTTCACAGCCCCCCTGTGAGGTAGATAAGTGTCATTATAGATCTATTTATGAATGAGTTCACTAATTTGACTTTTTCCTAGCAGAGGCAAATAGGCTGTTCTGTGCCACCGGTGCTGAGCAGCCAGATAGTGCAGTGGATAGAAAACCAGCCCCAGAATCAGACAGACTCATCTTCCTGAGTTCAAATCTGACCTCAGACTGTTATTAACTGTGTGACCCTGGGTAAGTCACTTAACCCTGTTTGCCTCAGTTTCTCATTTGTAAAAGGAGCTGGAAAAGGAACAGCAAACCTCTATCTTTGCCAAGAACACCCCAAATGGGGTCAGGAAGAGTCAGACATGATTGAAAATGAATGCAAATATAACAAAATAAGACAGTCCCTATCTTCAAGGTGATTTAATTCTAATGGGGAAAGACAACACATAAAAGGGATCAAGAAAGCTGGGGGTGGGGAGAATAGTATTCTGGGTAAGGGCAAGATTGCCAAGTCAGGGCACATCACTGGGGCCCCTCAAGAATTAGTGGTCCCGGGTAGGGAGTCACCAATCGGGGGCATAGGTTCCAACAGAGTGATAAGGTACTTGGAAAGGAGACAGAGAAATCCAGAAAATGAGTCAAGTTTTGAAATATAGATGACATTGATTCACTTACTTTTAGTTTTATAATTCACGTAATAATCACAATAATACCTATTATTTGTATAGTATATTACAACTTTCAATGCTTTCCATTTTCTCATTCTCATCTATATCTCTGGATAGTATCTAATATGTCCTGAAGACTCTGAGGCACAGATGTTATTGTCAACATTGAAAAGATAAGAAAGCAGTGATAAAAGAGGCCAAGTGACCTGTCTAAGGTCACACAACTAATTAGTGATATTGCCAGAAACAGAACTGTGCTCTAAAGAAGGGAATCGTTCCTCTTTGTTTCTTTCCTCCACTTCAGCCAACAAGAATGCCTCTTGCAAAAATATATACACATATGGAATTGACATCTGGGTGGGGGTTATTTGTATAATCCAGATACATGGCAATAATCTAAATTTTACGTGGCAAGGAACGTGATCTTTTATGCTTTAATTTAGCAAATGGCAGAGATAGAAAACCATTATGTTAGAAAGGTTTGTAATCAATTCCCCAAGTAAAAGATTATAAGCTATTAATAATATCCCCAAACATCTCAAATCACCCCAGATCATTGACAATCACTCCTATACTGAATTTCAGCTAAATAAGTAAAGAATGTGGGTGCCCTTTTTTAAGCAATCTATTTCTTACACAAACTTTATATATGTATATAGATATGCATGCATATCTATATACATATATATATATAAAATTCATTGTAAGTAAAGGATGGAGTTATCACATGGCTGTTTCCAAATGATTTCTTCAAATAAGTCATTTTCAAACGGAGTCTAGGTTTTATATTTAGATTTCCAGGCATTAAGTATATGACAGGGTGCAACATGGTCTGAATGGTGTCTAATGATAGAGAATTTGTTGCACTGGTTGGTAGTGAGAGAAAAAAAAACAACCCTTGCCCAGTGATCGAAACAGGAGCACAAAGGCCCCTTTGATTACCTAAGGAAAGAAGACTGTTGTTTCAACCAGAAGAATCTGAATGAAAATTCAGCCCAGCATGTTAATTACACTGGACTTGAAACTACTTGGAAGATCATACCCAGAAACCGTGTCTCTATGAGGACCAAATAGGAACAGCTGGGTCATTTGAACACGAGTATCAGTAGAACTCAAATAGCCTGGCCAAGTATTTTAATGGAACTCTGCCCAATTTGTTCTGAAGCGGTGAGGAGAATTTTGCAATTGATCCATCCATTTCAGTGATTTCATGCAGACTGGGCAAAAGCACTAATGAGGTACAGGTGGAGGAGGGGACCTTTTAAAAATGAAAACCTGCCTTTAATTCTTAGTCATAGATCATTTTAATCCTCAAAAAGGACCAAGAAAAGGAGGAGAAAAGGAGATAAGAATTTTGTTTGATGGGCTGACCCCAAGAGCCAGAAACCAATTTGTCTTGATAGGATGTGAGGCTGAGGGGTCAGGTTGGCAAAACCTTTTTGGTTTCCCTACAGTCCATATGACCAATTCAATTTATAGAATTTATATTCAATTCCAGCCCCTTCATTTTACAGACAAAACTAAGACCCAAAGAGTTTACGTAACCAGCATAATATCACACAAAGTAGCAAGTGATTGAGGTGGGACTTGAACTCAGGTCCTCTGACTTCAAATTTCAGTGCTTTTCCCAAGTATCATGCTGCCTCAATAATCTTATAGTTTATTCAGCAAGCACTTATTGACCATCCAGTCTGAGGAAGGCAGTGTGCTAGGCCCTAGAGATACCAAGACAAAATCAAAACTCACTGCCTTCAAAGAGCTTATATTCTAAAATATATATTTTTTTAATTATATGCAATTCTAGATTTCAAACTCTTTGATTTAAAACTGGTTGCAGCTCAGGTAACCTTGCCTGTTAATATAGTCCGAACAATATAAACAGTAACACAGATATGTCCAAGTAATTGTGAATTTATACCTGTACTTCCTCAGTTTTAATAGAGATCACGTAGACCAGTTGATTTCCAAACTATTTCCACAGTCTGGAAAAAAAAATGATTGTCCGTGAGGGTGCTCCCATTTCTACCTACACTTTATAAATTATAAAAGATTATAAAATGGCATTACATACGTTTTCATTTCTGGTAAAAATCAATCATTTTCTTATGATATTTAACATAGATAGCATCCCATTGATTCTTTGCCAAAAGAAGCACTAATTCAGGTGAGACTCTGTGTTTAATTTTTTTAATGGGCAGGTGGACCCCCAAGCTTAAGTGATAGGTGATCTTTTGTGCCCTGTTGAAGCAATTCTCACACAGAAAATCTTAGCGATCCACCAGTCTATATCAACAGTTCTCAAAGTATGGTCTGGGTACTTCTGGAGAGCCCCCTCCCCCAAGACCTTTTCAGAGAGTCCATGATATCAAAATTCTTTTCATAATCATACTAAGACATTTTACTTTCTAATATGGCAAATAATGATAGATAAAATTCACATGAGCAAAAGTTTTTGTGAGGGTGGGAGGGATGCCTCAATAATTTTTAAGAATATGAAGGTGTCCTGAGGGGAACAAGTTTGAGAACCATTTTTCTAAATAATCATTACAGAGTTAGGGATAAAAAGACTCTGAGACAGATTAAAAAGTAAAACTACTTGAATCCCTCATGGAGACAAAGTCAGGAATTGTATCCCTCTTATACAAGTTGAATGAGTTAAGCACATGATCTGGTCATGCTCCCATTTTGAATCTGTAATTTTTTTATTGCAATCTGGACCTTTGCAGAACTTCCATTGCATGGTCAGCCAAAGGATGGGGGGAAAAATCTGTATCTGAGGAAGCAGTATTGACAGACAGATAGAATTATAGTGAGGTCTCCTTCATTACCATAGCACAAAATGCTGAACAGATTCACATCTACTGTTATTTTAAATCTGTTTGTGTAGTAAAACTACATCATAAGGTTTTAAAACAATTTGTGAAACTAACTGCTGAGTGTCAGCACTTGCTGGAATGAATTGGGTCCAGATTCTATTGCATCATCTAATATTATGACAAGTTCATTGTGACTTCAGTTGGATTTTGAGTTTGTTTGTTCTTAACACAACTCAGTCAAGGTGACCAATCATTGGGACAAGATTCCTGGGTTCCAATCTAGACCTGCTGTAGTTCTCCTACAGACAGGCTATTTCCCCTCCATAACCCCTAATTTCTTCAAGTAGTTTGATTGAATTAATCCTTACCTGATTCTCATGAGGTCAGCAGATATTATCATCCCCAGGTTTGCAAATAAATTACTGGAAGATAGATCCTATGTTACTGTAAATTAGTTTTATTAGGTAAACACAAAGTGCAAAAGAGCATAGAAATTTTCATACTCTCTCTGCCAGCGTCAGCTGATGCTCATTAGCATGCCAGCTTTGCGTGGGCGAAGCGGGCTTAGAAAGCAGATGGCTGGCAGAGAACCGTGAGCAAACAAAGAGTCTCTTGGCTGCTCGCAAGTTCCTCAGAACCCATCCCAACCCCAATGAAGTCCCATGTCTCCTGGAACCCATGTTCAGTTAGTTGAAAAAACAAACAAACAATTCCTGGTCCACTCCTTTCTTTTGTGCTTTTGACCTCTACCCTCTTTACTCCTAAGAGTGTAGAGTCTACAGTCTTATGGGCTGATGTCCTGGTAAATGATGGGAGCTTGTTGGAACTTGTGAATACCCTTTCACCCACAATCCTTTCCTAACCAGTACAAATGAATTCTTGAGCGAAAGACTATGAATCGAAATTCATACTGCCCCACCCACTTGTTGGCAGCAGTGACTGGATCCAGCTTTTCCAAGGAAAATTGAGATCTATGATCTGTTCAGACTAATATTTTGTCTCTGAGAGGGACACCAAGGGAGAAGATGAGCTTGTTTTCCATGATCTCAACCTGGACTTAAGAGTGTTAAAGAGAGATGAAATATTTATAAGTTCATCTTAATAATCCATCATGGATCTGTCATTCGTTATTAAATTAAATTTTTTTCTTTGCTTTTAATACCTCTACTATTTTGAGTCGAGGTGACAAATGCTATGAATTTATTTCCTGTGGCATAGTGTTTCCTCTTATTTGCCAAACAGAGATTCTCAAAGTTGGAAGGAACCTGAGAGATCATCTAATCTAATTTACTCATTTTACAGATGGGCAAACTTTGGCTTAGGGAAATCATATGAATTGTCCAAGTTTTCAGAGTGAGTTAGTGGTGGATCCAGGATTTAAAAGCAGTTCTTCTGATTAATAGTCCATGGTTGTTTCTACTACACCACACTAATCTCAAATTTATTATTTTCATGTTCCATGCTGGGAAGAAATGTCCTCTTATTCTTATCCAAGTAGATTTTTATCTCTAACCTTCGCAATTTTATGGATTTGGAATTATAAGTAGCCAAACCCAAACTTCATATTCTCAAATTAAAAAGGCTTAGTACCTTTAGTCTGACCTCATATAACATTGATTCAGCACTGTTAAATTCACAGAAAGTCAGTTCAAAAAACTGTCATCAAGTCGGAAGATAAAAGTTCAGATATATACATACAGACATATAAATGAATGAAGGAATGAATGAAAAGCATTTACTAAGCACTCATATTGTCAAGAACTCAGCTAAGACTTTAGGATATAAACACAAATAAATCCCTGCTCTCACTAAGCTTACATTTCAGTAGGGAAAGACACGAATAGAGAAATGGTGTCCAGGAAGACTGTCTTAGTAGGGTTGGTTTGCCATACTGTTTTCAGAGAGAATTGAAAGGGAGAGAAATAGAAAGGAGCAGGCATGAGAGGTAGGCACACATATAACTTGACATAAAGATGAGTCTCCACTGTAGGCTGTCTCCCCACTCTGCCATATTGCTTCTCTATGGTTGCTAAATAAATGGCAAATAAAAAATTCACATAGTAGAAACACCTCCATATTGTTAATAAAAGACACCAATTTGAGTCAATTTTGCAGTGTTCTAGTGCCAAATACAACTTCATAGTTGCATTCAAACCCTTGCTATCAGCTTTTAGAAACATTTTGTACACTGGACCTTCTGGAACATTTATACCTAGTATCAAGGGGAAAGGAAAAGGTAGGAGATGAGGAGTTTGGGAAGCAGAAAAAATTTGGTACAGAGGTATGGGATAGTATAGATAGAGAACTTTAGTTCTCCAGATCTGTACTAAAGATTGTCTCTTTTATCTGCCCTAAGCGGAGTGAACAATAATTTTTTTTAACTGATCCATCAACATGCAACTATTAAGCACCTATTATGTGCCAGGCCCTATGCTGGGCACTGGGGATAAAAATTTAAATAATGAAATAATCTCTACTCATAAGGATCTTAAATTCTGATGGAGAAGATAAAAGTATCTATCTATGACTAGAATATATGTATATATATATATCACAAACGTGAAGTGAATAAGTACAGTATAGATAACTGCATAGTCATCTCTTGCCTTGCTTTAATTATTATTTCATCCTTCCAAAGACTGACAAATCAACAAGAGGATTTGGTTCTGGAAGATGACTGTCAACAATATGGAAAAACTAGTTATTAAGGAAGAAATGATGGAAAACTTATGAAGTAACCACTCCCACTTAGAATTTATGATTGAGAAGAAGAAAACTGAGCATTTTTTGCCATCCACCCAGTTTTCAAAGTATTCAGACAAAGAAAAGATAGACTCCACGGACTGACATTCTATAGTAATAACTAACATTTACATATCGTGTCAAGGCTTACAAAGGGTTTCATATATATTATTTCGTAACAATCTTGGGTGATCGCTGTGATTCCCACTTTACAGATGAGGTAACAGGCTGAAAGAGTTTAAATAATTTGCCCAATTATATGGCTAATAAGTTCCTGAGGTAGGGTCTGAACTTGGATCTTCCTAATGCCAAGTCTAATTCTCTATCCACTGTGCCACCTCATTTTCCTCTAGAGCACATCTATAGTGAGTTAAATAGCTTCTAATAGTAAAGAATTGATTTGGAAGGGATGAGAAGTTCTCAAAAATGAAATCCTGAAGACACAAAGATAAACAGTTCTGATGAGGGAGGAAAGGAGAAGTGGTCTCAGCTGCATAGAAAATACAGCAAACAACTTAAGTTTTTCAAAGGCATGTGTCAAAAAATGGAATGAAAGACAGATAATGGAGGGTGAATATTAATGTATGGTGCCATAATATAGGGATACTGCCAGGATAAAGGACTGGATGAGGACAACAAAAAGCTTTATTTTGTTTATTTTTACCTACCTTAGTGGATAAAGAGACAAAAGAGAGACAAGATTGCTGCTCATGGTAAGCAAAGCAATGATAAAAAATTGACAGGGAGTATTTGGAGCTGCTCGGCATTTATTTGGTTTCTGCTATTTCTGCCAAGGAGATATTTGGACTGGAAAGAAGAGAGCAAAAAGGACTAATAGAGAGTTGAAACTCAATAAATGTGGAAGACAACAGAAGAGCACCTAGTTGTCCTTGAGGAGGTTCAGATGATCAGATCCAGATGAACTCTATCTCAAGATATTGAATCACCAAAAAAAAGTGATTGCTGAGTCCCTGCTAAGTGTTCCTTGAAAGATCATATGCAACAACAGGACTGGAGAGGGGCAAATGTCAAATTTTTTTTTCTTAAGTAAGAGGATAGAGTCAGCCAACCAAGGGCCATTGAGGTTTCTTTAATTCTCAGAAAAATATTGGAATATATTATTAAAAGGATGTTGAGTGAACATCTAGAAAAGAAAATCACGATGACAAAGAACCAACATGGCTCCATCAAAAACTGAAAATTCTCTCTTAAGACAAACCACCAAAATGGAAAATTATATGTACCATCAGTCACAATTATTTTTCAGGCAGTTTTGCTTAACACTTCCCTTCCCCCACCCCGGAAGGCATTATAGGGGTTTGTTTACTGGGAAGTGACTGATGTGTCAAAACAAAATGTATCACTAAAAACTAATTAGCTTTTCATTTTTTTTTCTAGAAAAGGATGGTACCTGTCACTTGAATGACACAAGTTAAGTACATTTTATTCTGAAAATTCTGAAATTTGGACTTGTTCTCCTATGTCATACCTTGAGACTGAAATTGTGTTAACATTAAACTTGTGATTACTGTGACATAAAAAAAGAATAAGTAACCTCAGAAAAACCTGATTCCATTTCTTACCAGGGCCTCCACATTGGTCAAGGGAATGCTGTAGTTCTAGCTTACCTAGATTTTGGTAAAGCATTTTTAAAAAATCTCATATTCTTGCAAGTAGGGATTGTTTAATACTTTATTTTTCTATCCCTACTGCGTAGCACAGTACCTAGAACATTCAAGAGCATTAAAAAAAATTTGTTGATTGACTGATGAAAAGATGGGGAGATGTTTAATAGGAATTGGTAGAGATAGGGCACCTGCATGGCACAGTGGATAGAGTGCCAGCTCTGCAGTCAAGAGGACCTGAATTCAAATCCAGTCTTAGATACTTACTAGATTTGTGACCCGGGGCAAGTCAATTAACCTTGTTTGTCTCAGTTTCTTCATCTGTAAAATGAGCTAGAGAAAGAAATGTCAAACCACTCCAGTATCTTTGCCAAGAAAACCCTAAAGGAGTACACAAAGAGTCGGACATGACTAATGGACTAAACAACAAAAGAAAAAAGGATGAATTTTGAGTCCAGGGGTCTGTAGGTAAATGTTTAACAACTGACTCACCAAAAACAAACAAACAAAAAAAGTGCAACACAACAGGTTCTAAGTTGAATCTGTATTATTAATTTGAGATGATCCACCAAATAATAGATGAAATCCTAATCTGTAGCTCTCACTGATTTTCAAGGTAAAGATGTACACTCTGAAAACTTGACAACAGGACCTCAGGAACTTTGACATACTTGAGGAGTTCAATAAGGAGACAGATATTTGTGAAGTGCTTAGCACCATGTCTGTAACCCGCTGTTGTTTAATTGTTTCACTAGTGTCTGACCCTTTATGTCTTCATGAATCTCTGCCCATAGAGTTTTCTTGGCAAAGATATTGGAGTAGTTTAGGGCAGCTAGGTGGTGCAGTGGATAGAGCAGCAGTGCAGGAGTCAGGAGGACCTGAGTTCAAATCTCACCTCAGACATTTGACACTCACTAGCTGGGTGACCTTGGGCAAGTCACTTAACCCCAATTGCCTCATCCTGGATCGTCTCCAGTCATCCTGATGAATATCTGGTCACTGGATTCAGATGGCTCTGGAGGAGAAGTGAGACTGGTGACCTGTACAGCCCTCCCTCACTCAAAACAAAGTCAAGTGCAAGTCATGTCATTATTTCTCTGATGGCATGGTCTTCTTTGGCAACAAAGGACAAACACACACACACACACACACACACATGCTGGAGTAATTTACCATTCCCTTCTCCATGGGTTAAGTGACTTGCTCAAGATTACACAACTAGGCAGTTTGTGAGTCTGGATTTGAACTGAGAGCTTCCTAACTTTAAGCCCAGCACTCTATTTACTGCACCACCCAGATCTCTCCTGTAACATAATAAATGTGCCCTTTCTCTTCCTCCGATGCCTAGCCCCAGGCTGGTCTCCTGGTGGACAAAGTCCAGTTTATCACCGTCTTTCATGAAATGTAGCCCTACTTCAGCCTAGTGCTCTCAATACATGTTCTAATGAGCATAGTACAGGAAGAGAAGGATCCTGGTCTCGCTTCATCTTAGTGCTACCTAATAATACCTATTAACTTTTTCATCTACTGTCTTGCATTGAGCTCAATTCATACTGACCTTGCAGTTCACAAAGCCCCCCTCTCCAGTTTTTCAGATGAATTGCTAGACAGCCTCACTTTCTCAATCTTGTATAGGTGAAAATGGTTCTTTTTACCTAAACATAAGATATTTGAGTGGCAGGATGGAATAGTGGACAGTCAGGAAGCTATGGTAATAGTTGCGCCTCTGATCCATGCTAGCTGCATGACCCTGGACAAGTTACCTAACCACGCCATGTTCTCAGTAACACTCTTAGACTAAGTAACTATATAGAGTACGTACCCTCTTTAAATTCCATCTTATTAGATTCAGTCCAATATTTTAGCCTGTCTGGATCATTTTAAGTCTTGACTATCATCTGGTGCATTAGCTTTGTGTCACTTTCACGTTTATATGCATGTCATCTATACCTTTATCCAAGTTATTGGCAAAATATAAATATATGTATATGTCTATACATGTATATATGTAGGTATGTATAAAATGGTAAAGGATGAAGCATGGATCCCTCCATTGCTCTACTGGAGCTTTCTTTTGAAGTTGACACTGAAAGTCATTAATGATATTCATGACTATTAATGAATCCAGTCACTCTTATATGGCTATTATTTGACTATTTGATTAAAGACTATAATTAATGACAATGAAATTAATGGCCATTATTTGGGTCTGGTCATTCAACAAGTTTTAACTCTACCTAATTGTGTTACCTTCAGCTTGACCCATAGATTCCCAAACTTATTTGGTCTAACATCCCCATTACAAAAAAAATTACCCAGTGCTTTCTTGGAAATCTATTTTGTTTAACCATTTCACTTTTTTTTGAAATGTGTAGCATTTCAAAAAATACATAAAATATATATTTCAAATGACATCTTAAATTTAATAATTTATTGTAAATTTGTGTTTTTTTCCTGCATTGAAATTTTGGTGACACAATACTGCATCATGTAACCATATAATATGGTATTGTAAACAAGTTGTTACATGCATATACTCCTGCCAATATATGCTGGACTATGCACTACATGCTCACCTGCCAACACTTGCCCCTGATTGGTTACAACTTGCATTTTGTGTGTTTATTTGGAATATAATGTAATTATTGCAACTTTAACTCTGTCATATGCCAGGTGAAACATTTACTGTTTTTCAAAGTTTTCTTCTCTTCTTTCTTTATGCTTCCACTGCCATCTTATTTTTATTCAGTGTCCCTCAATTGCACCCAAGGCTATTACCACTTCCCTGGATGATTCCAGCCCCCTCTAGAGGGTGGTATCTCCCACTTTGGGAACCTATGATTGACCTCTCTCCAAGGAAAGCATAAAAGACTCGGTTGAATGCTTTGCTAAAACTGAAGTCAACTATATTACCCATAGTCCCCTGATCTTTCAGTGTAGTAACCCTGCCAAAAAAAGCAAATAAAGTAGACATTCCTCAGTACGGCATTCCAGCTCTTTGTGATCGCGGCTTCTTTTCCTAGACGCTCAGTTTAACATTTACATTTGTAAAAATTAATAGATTGTATTGATAGAAAATAATTTTTTTTTAAAAAAAAAGAGGACTCACAGCTAAACTTGAAAGAGGTAAACATTCTGCCTTCTATATTCCAAGACCAAATCAACATTATTCTACCTTCTAGCTGAAGCATTATGTCAGCAATTCAATAGTACTACTCATGGTCCTGAATAGCACTTCAGATTTATGTGAATGAATGGATGAATGGATGGATGAATAAAAAGGCATTTATGAAGTGCTTACTATGTGCACAGCACCATGCTAAGCACTGAGATTACAAGCGGAAAAGTAAGACAAACCCTGCTCGAAGGGGCTCGCATGTTCATGAAGAAAGCCAACACATATAAGAGCCTAGCTGTCAGTCAAATGAAAAGAGCCTGTCATCTTTAGGATGCAAAGGCAAAGCAGATATTAAAGCACATTCTTTAACATTATTTCTACTTATGAAAGCATATCCCTTTCTGAGGTTGAACTATTAGACACTGACAAGAATACTGATGACAAGAAGTTTCATTTTTAGTTCTTCAGTACTTGTAGCATTTCTACAAGGGTTGCTCCTCTGGATGATGGTCACAAGGAATGGATTGAAAGCAAAGAAGATGAGAAAGGGGTATGATTGTTCTGGGAACCATGAGCTTATCTGCCTATGGGTGGCAGCTTGGTTGGTAGAAGGTGGTAGCCCCTTCTCCACGCCATGGATGATGGCTTGGGGTGGGATGGGGAAGGCAGTGCTGAAAGCTGAGTAGATGGTCTGAGGGTGAAGAGCCCTTTTCCAAGGGCTCTTAAATTAGGTATCTGGAGATGTTTCCACAGGGGTCTGAGTGTTAACCCCAAGGATCCTTGCTGCTTAGCCTGTTAGCTTGCCTGCTTTGTGTCCCAGAGAATAGAGCCATGGGAAATGGCTGTCAACAAATGTCTTGAACACTCTGGGTGATACAGCTTTTGGCCATTGAATGAGTCATTTTATCCCTAACATTCAGAGCAAACTACTTTAGGCTAGTATTTTCCAAATTACTTTCTCTAGAACCCTGGGGTAAATGTCAATATCAGCAGTAGTTTGCTTCCAAAATATGAAACTGTGCTAATTTCATACTTCAAACAAGGAGCAGAGGATGACGAGTTGAGTATGTTGCATAAGAGATTAATGTTTGGGTTTAGGTTTGATTAGATGGCCTCAGTTCAATTATGTGGAGTGGTTAATAAAATGCTGTATTTAAGATGAGGAAAATATGGGTTCAAATACTGCCTCAGACATTTATAAGCTGTGTGATCTTGGGCAAGTTATTTGGAGGCTCAGTTTACTCATTTATAAAATGAAAAGATTGAACTTCCTTCCACTTCTAAATCCATGATCCTATGGCTCCTTCCCAAAGGACATGTGAGTTAATTTACTTAGTTTATTTAATTAATAAGTTAATACTAAAAATCTATGTTCTCCAAGTGTTTTGAAGACAATTTTAGAACACTTTACAGTTTTGCCTAGGGAGTAGAGCAGTAGTTTGTAATCAGACATTCATCTGTGCAGGTTGGAATGTCTCCAGATGCAAGTGTTCTTAACTTGAGGTCCAAGGGGCTGTTTTTCAAAAATATTTTTATAACTCTATGTCAATATAATTTCTTTCCTTTGTAATCCTATATGTTTTATTTTATGTATTTGAAATATAATTCTGAGAAGGGGTCCATAAGTTGCACCTGACTGCCAAAGTAGTCTGTAATATGAAAAAAGTTAAGAACCTCTGGTCTGTAGATTTCACCTCCAATAAAGGATAGAAAGGAAATGAAAACTTCAGGAAGTTGCCATGAAGCATCTTTTAACCCCAACAACAAACAATGGTCTCTCCCTCCTCTGATCTCCTTTGGCACTCATTCTGCACATTGACCACATTGTTAGTTAACTTTTCATGTGTTTATTTCCCCCAGCTAACAACAACCATTTATTAAGCACCTACTATGTACACATTACTCTAGTAAGTACTGTTATGACCTGGGTCCTACTCTCAAAATAAGCTCACAATCTAACAAGGGGACTACCACAATTGTGTGTGTGTGTGTGTGTGTGTGTGTGTGTATATGTGTGTGTGTGTGTGTGTGTGTGTGTGTGTGTGAGAGAGAGAGAGAGAGAGAGAGAGAGAGAGAGAGAGAGAGAGAGAGAGAGAGAGAGAGAGAGAGAGAGAGAGAGAGAGAGAAGGTAGTAGAATGTGAATATGATAGGGGTGAAGAAAAGGTCTATGAGGATAGAGAGATCACTTTCAATTGTCAGAAGTGGAGTGGACTGGCAAGAAAGGGTCAGAAAAGAATTAAGAGATGACACCCAAAGTGAGTCTTGAAAGGAGAGAATTTCTAACCTAGGCACAGACATCTTACACATTAAACCAAGATAAAGTCAAAATGAGTGCATGATTTACATATAAAGACTGATGCTATAAGCAAACTAGGAGAGCAAGGTGTAGTTTATCTGTCAGATCTATGGAGAAGGGAAGAATTTATGGCCAAACAAGAGATAGAGAACATTATGAAATGCAAAATGGATGATTTTTATTACATTAAATTGAAAAGGTTTTGCATAAAGCCAATGCAACCAAAATTAGAAAGGAAGCAAAAATCTGGGAAACAATTTTTACAGCCAGTATCTTTGATAAAGACCTAATTTCTTAAATATATGGAGAACTGAGTCAAATTTATATGAATTCAAGTAATTTACCAATTGATAAATGGTCAAAAAATATGAGCAGGCAGTTTTCAGAGGAAGAAATTAAAGCTATTTGTAGTCATATGAAAAAATTCTCTAAATCACTATTAGAGAAATACAAATCAAAACAGTGCTGAGGTATCATATCATACCTATCAGATCAGCTAACATGACAAAACAGGAAAATGATAGATGTTGGAGAAGATGTGGGAAAATTGGAACACTAATGCATTGTTGGTGGAGTTGTGAACTGATCCAACCATTCTGGAGAACAATTTCGAGCTATGCTCAAAGGGCTATAAAATTATGCATATCCTTTGATCCAGCAATACCACTTCTAGATCTATATCCTAAAGAGATCTTTAAAAAAAGGGAAAATGACTCACATGTAGAAAAATATTTATAACAACTCTTTTAGTGGTGGGAAAGAACTGGAAATTGAGGGGATGCCCATCAATTGGGGAATGGCTGAACAAGTTGTGGTATATGAATGTCATGGAACACTATAGTGCTATAAGAAATTTTGAACAGGCAGACTTCAAAAAAATCTGGAAAGACTTATCTGAACTGATGCTGAGTGAAATGAGTAGAACCAGGAGAACATTATACACAGGAATAGCCACATTGTTCGGTGACTGACTTTGATAGACTTAGCTCTTCCCAGAAACCTCCAAAAGATTCACGATGGAAAATGCTATCCACATCCAGAGAAAGAACTTTGGGGTCTGAATGCGATGGTAGCATGCTATTTGCTCCTTTTCTTTTATTGTTTTGTTTTGTTTCTCATGATTCCTCCCATTAGTTCTAATTCTTCTTGACAACATGACTAATGTGAAAATGTGTTTAATATGAATGTATAAGTAGAGCTTATATCAGATTGTATGATATTTTGGGGAGGGGGAAGGAGAGGTAAGGGTAGAAAATTTAAAACTCAAAATCTTTGAAGTGAATGTTGAAAATTAAAATAAATTAATTTTTTTAAAAAAGAAAAAAGATTTCTGGTAGAGATGAAGAGAGTGAATTCTATAGTCATGTTTGGAGGAGGGAGTGAGGTACGAAATGAAATTAGAAACCATCTCCAATAGTATCATTTGGTTGGATTTTACAGTATGTGAATTAGACTAGAGAAAAAAAATTAGCCTGTAAAGGTGGTTTAAAGTCAGAATTATGGAGGGACCCTAAATGCCATGCTGAGCAGTTTCTTTCTCTTCTTCTTGATAACAGAAAGGTAGTGAAGGGTTTGAATCATGTTTTTTTCTCCCATCAGGAAGACTTTTGCCATTCTTTGTATCTTCAAAGCTTGGTGTAGAGTCTGACACATAGTAATAGGTGCTTAATAAAGACATGAAGAAAAAATCAACATAAAATTTTACATTCATCGATAAATCTCTATAAATGTCTTGTTCTGAAACCTCATCAGGTCATACAAGTTCTTAAAGCCCATGCTAGTGCATTAAGAAAATCACATTGGAAGCTTCATAAAATATGGAGGCAAGAAGCAGCTAGAAATATCTTCCAATAGTCCCAGTGAGAAGTGACACACCAGCACTTTGAATTGAGAATATATGTTGAGAGGAGAAGACAGATAGTTGGGATATTATTTATGAAGGAAGGACTTCATATCTGATCAGTTAGGAGTGTGGGGCTGAGGGAAAGAGGAGAGTCAAAGATGATGATGATTGGCTTGGGGAGGGAAAGGGGACATGTTGGGAATATCACCAGAAACAGGAAAGTTGGAAGGGGGAACAAGCTTAAGAAAGGCTTGGTTTTCAGCTTTGGATAACATGGGAAATAAAGATGTAGGACTGCAATTCAAGGAAAAGACTGTGGCTTGCTGTATTTGGGAGTTATGTGCATAGAAGTAATAATTGAAGACATGCGATAGATACAGTGAAAAGTAGACAGAACAGAAGGGGAGAGGACAGAATCTTTGAGGACACTCATATTTAGGGTATGGAAGGAAGAAAATGAACCAAATAAAATCCTTGGGGGTCCAAGCAAAATGTCTCACACTCTCTTGTATCCCATACCCACCAGCGCGCAAAGAATTCTGCCACCCACATAATAGATGCTAAGCAAATATGTGTTGATTAGATTTTTAAAAGAGCCAAAATAGTTTTGATCATGTCAGAATGCTGTGTTTCAACATCTTTGAAAATGGTGCTTCTCATTAATCTTCTATGAATTAATAAATTTATTAATTCCTAGAAAAGATATTTACTTCTTCCTGCTCAGGCACCTTCTCACTGACAAAAAAGGTTAAGATTAACCTTATCATAGTGATCAATAGGCTTATTTTTGACGATTGTTCTATACAGTCCCTATTTCCATCAATCTAGTTGACTCACTGTTCACTGGACATGCTTTATACATTCTTGTCTCTGACATCATTTATTTTACTTTTGCTGACATCATTCCTGCTGACCACAATAAGTTCCTCTCACTATCTGACCCTTTGAATTCACTCCTCAAGTCTTGGCTCCTTCAGAAAGCCTCTGTGCTCCAGCCTCCAATAACCTTTCCTTGATTTTCCACTTAGCATCTGGTCAATGCGTCTCCTACGTTAGAAGTAGTAGACTGGATTGAAGAGATTTGTTGTTGTTGTCTAGCTGTTCAATCATGTCCCACTCTATACTTTTTTGGCAAAGATTCTGTTGTGGTTTGCCATTCCCTTCTCACGTCCCCATTTTTTCCAGATGAGGAACTGAGGCACAAAGGGTTAAGTGACTTATCCAGTATCACACAGCTAGTAAGTTTCTGAGGCCAGATTTGAACTTGGAATTTCTTGGCTTCAAGCCCAGTGCTCTATCTGCTATACCATCTGGCTACCCCACCAGCCCCATGAGGCCACCTAAGCAGAGGTATTCAAATTACACAGGTCTGCTTCTTACAACATCCAGAATAAAGAAATGGGAGGAGACCAAGTACTCACCAGCCTTACAGCATGCCAGGAAGAGAAAAAAAATGAGTTGTCATCCTCATTATGTAGGTACCAAAGGGCCATAGAAAGATACATTGTGGGTATAAGTACGCATGGAGCACGTAAACCTGAGCAATACCTTAAACAATGTTCAAGGGTATGTGTGGCCAGAAAAGTATGTGAGTTGAACATGTAATGAGAATGAGAGACAACACACAAAAACTCACATACTATAATGTTACATCTTAGATTTTATAAAGATCAGAGGAACATCTTTAGACAGTCAGTCAATCAATAAGTAAGCACTTTTTATGTGCTTACTATGCAACAGGCATTGGACTGAGCTCTGGGATATAAAGACAAAACCATGGCCTCTATCTTCAAGGAATACATGTTCTAATAGGGGAGGAAACATGCTACTATCTATGCACATACAAGATATGTTCACTGTAGATGGGATGTAATCTCAGAAGGAATTGGATGGAGAGAAGGAATACTTGGAAAGGCCTCTTTACAGAGGATTTGAGCTGAGACTTGAAAAAAGTCAAAAAATCTAAGAAGTGGAGATCAGGGGGAAGAACTAAATTCTAAGTACCCACGACAGTCAGTCAAATAGAGTATTGAGTTTAGGATACAGCAAGAAGGCCATTGTCACTGGATTGTAGCATACATGGAAAGGAGTAAAGTAAGAGACTACAAAGATAGTCCAGATTAAAGAACTGCAAAAAGATATAGACAAGAAAAAAAAGATATAAACAAGAATTTCATACGATGAGGCGACATCAAAGGATTGCTATCTGCAGAACCACTACATTCATTTCCTCAGGAAGCTTCTTGTCATGAAAAAAAAATCAACAATATAAAGTGATATATTCATAATTATTTTTGTCATTGACAAATCTCTGCATAAAGTCCAGCCCTGATGCACACATGCCATTGGTGTGATCTTGAGTTTGAGAAGTATACACTAGGGCAGTACAAGCTCTGATTGCATCTACAAAGCTAGAAAGATTTCAGATATGGACCTAAAACTGGATTTTATGTCTGTCACATCCAAGGATCAGCATAGCTGGGTTCGGAGAAGTCACTGACAAGTTGGCCATAGGGTGTAGCCCTAGCAATTCTTGAAGACCAGCTACAAAGTCATAGAGAGATTGCCATCTGCATCAGTAAAAGAATTACCCACAACAAAGAAATCAGAGACCATTGGAGTATTATTGATAAAATTATTGATAATTGGGGAGGGAATGAGGGGAGAAGGTAGGGGAAAACCATCCATTCTTATTCTAAATTACCTAGAAAACTGGAGAAAAAGCATATTTAGGGGTTTTGTTTTACTTAAATTATTCACATTGAAAACCATGAGCAAAATAAATGCCAACCCTTCAGTGTGCTGAATATACCTGCCACAACAATGGACTTTAAAGGTTACTTATGTGTTGGATTTTTAATCTTAAAAAAGTAAAAATGGCTATAACTTGTTATAAGAACTTGGAAAGAGAGGGGGTGAGAAACTCCAATAAGTGAGAACACTTTGCCACTCAACTAGAAGACAGATTTAACCAGATTCCAGGCAACCATTCATCATATACATATAAGGAGATAAAATGACAAATTTCAGTGAGTACCGACTAAGATATTTGCTTTAAATCACTCTACTTTGGATTTTTACAAATTTCTTGTCTTTCAAAAGGCAACTTGCTCCAATGTAGTGATTTTTTCCCTGATGCGAACAGAGAGAGAATCATACTTTCTTTTTGTTATATCTTTAGCTTATGTTCAAGTAAATCAAGAAGGCAATTTAAGGCTGGCTTGTGGAACTTGGGAAAGGGAGTACTATTTGCTACACATTTCCCTCATTGGCTCCTAACCTGTAAAAACTTCCTCCATCACTAACTAAACCTATGAACATTTAGTAGTAAAAGTGTAGTTGTGCGCATGTGCGCACACACGCACACACGCACGCACACACACACACACACACACCTCCCCTCTATCCTATGTACAAAGTTAAAAATATGTTTGAAATCCTGATACTATAAAGCTGGGAGGTCATGTAAATATCATACAGCACCAGCCTATGACTTTGGATTTGTGAGTTTCCTTAATGAGAGCTGTCAGATGCTTGTTACTTGAAAATAAATGCTCTTTGGCTGCTTTTTTGCTCCTGATTAAAAAGAAAGCAAAACTGTAACCCAATTCTTAAACAAATTTTAAATGCTATCATCTTTGCTAATGCTTTTTTTACAATTCAGTTCATCACTGCAGGCAAATCAGCCTCTCATTCATAAATTCTCTGATTGTCAAAACAACGTACATGATCGTTTATCATAATGTAATAAATCTGGGAAAGCAATCATAACATGAAGAAGACGCTCTCTTAGGTACAGTGCAGCCTATTTTGATATATTTTCAGGGCCAGCTATGATTGGGTAGTGACTAATTTGTTGCTAGGAGCAACATAATATTTTGTATTGGAAACATTCAGTGTATTAATGGCCCTATCATGCTATATTTGAATTTTCTGAGTTGGATTTTGTAAGCTTCAGCATTAACAGTTCTCCAGATGGTGAAAAATGAGTCTCTTTGGTTAAACATCTTTTTTTTCTTTTGAAAAAAAATCTATTCTACATTCATGATTCAGATGAAACCAGCCTTGCCATACCTGGATTTATGTTTGTCATTGCAGCAAACATAGCTAAAAGAATCACAGCATCATAGGTTCAGAGTTGGAAGAGATCTTTCAGACTGTTGATTCCAAACCCTTCATTTTACAGATGAGGAAACTGAGTCACAGAGAATTAAGTGATTTGTCCAGGTCATATAGATGGTCCTATACACAGAATTTGAGCCTAGGTCTTCCTTACTCTAAATCCATGCCCAAACCATTATACCACACTACTGTCTATGGTTCCAAATCATTGGCTACTTTGGCTCAAGAAACCAAAAGAACCCAAAGTGCCGATAACTTTCTATTGGAAAAGTCACAAAAATCTGTGCTGTGGTGAAACAGAATGAAGGTTTTTTTAACCTTTATACTTATTCCTACTATGGTATCCAGAGACTCAGCACACAAAGAGTTAAAAAGTATCATGTGGTATCTGGTTGAGAAAACTAGAGAAGAGGAAATTCCTAAAGATAAAAAATGGAAGGCATAGGAAGGTAGTGCTAGTATAGGGAAGGAAACAAAGGACTTTCCACAGTAAATCATTTAATGATATTTACATATTATATCTTGCTCAAATGAGTGTTAGCTCCTTACCCCTCTTTCAATATTGGTCAAATCTGTAACTAATTTTCAAAAGTGTAGATAGTTGTCATTAATTCATTGGGTATAAATGGAAAAGGTATTCCTCCAGTCACTAGTATATATGTATTAGAAGGTAAATATTTAATCTATGAGTTTACATCCAGGGAAGGAGATTATATCATATGCTACCTAAGATTGAATAGTTTGTCTACTGGGAAAACTGGAAAATAGTATGGCAGAAACTAGGCATAGACCAACATCTTATACCATGTACCATGACAAGGTCAAAATGGGTACATGATTTGGACACAAAAGGTAATACCATAAACAATTTAGAAGAGCAAGGGATAGTTTACCTGTCAGAAATATGGAGAAGAGAAGAATTTATGACCAAAAAAGAGATAGTACTCATTATGAAATGCAAAATGGATTATTTTGTTACATTAAATTGAAAAGGTTTTGCACAAAGCCAAAGTAACTGTGTGTGTTTGTCCTTCATTGCCAAAGAACACCATGCCATCAGAGAAATAATGACATGACTTGCACTTAACTTTGTTTTGAGTGAGGGAAGATTGTGCAGGTCACCAGCCTCACTTCTCCTCCAGAGCGATCTGAATCCAGTGACCAGTTATTCATCAGGATAACTGGAGATGACCCAGGAGGAGGCAATTGGGGTTAAGTGACTTGCCCAAGGTCACCCAGCTAGTGAGTGTGAAGTGTCTGAGGTGAGATTTGAACTTAGGTCCTCCTGACTCCTGCACTGGTGCTCTATCCACTGCACTACCTAGCTGCCCCAACAAAGCCAGTGTAACTAAGATTAGAAGGAAAGCAGAAAGTTAGAAAACAACTTTTACTGCAAGTGTTTCTGAAAAAGACCTCATTTCTCAAATATAAAGAGAACTGAGTAAAAAATTATAAGAATACAAGTCATTCCCCAATTGATAAATGGTCAAAGGATATGAACAGGCAGTTTTCAGAGGAAGAAATGAAAGCTATTTATAGTTACATGAAAAAAGGCTCTAAATCACTATTGATTAGAGAAATGCAAATCAAAACAACTCTGAGGTACCACATCACACCTATAAGACTGGCTAACGTAACAAAACAGGAAAATGTTTTGAAGAGTGATATAGAACAGCTAGATATCAGAGAAGATGTGGGAAAATTGGAACACTAATGCACTGTTGGTGGAGTTGTAAACTGATCCAACCATTTTGGAGAGCACTTTGGAACTATGCCCAAAGGACAATCAAATTGTGTATACCCTTTGACCCAGCAATATGACTATTAGGTCTGTATCCCAAAGAGATCATAAAAAAGGGAAAAGGATCCACATATACAAAAATATTTATAGCAGCTCTTTTTTTGTGGTGGCCAAGAATTGGAAATTAAGGGAATGCCCATCGATTAGGGAATGGCTGAACAAGTTGTGGTATATGAATGTAATGAAATACTGCTGTGCTATAAGAAATGATGAGTGGGCAGATTTCAGAAAAACCTGGAAAGACTTACATGAACTGATGCTGAGTGATATGAAGAGAACCAGGAGAACATTGTGTATAGTAACAGTAACACTGTGCGATGACCAACTCTGATAGACTTAGCTCTTCTCAGCAATATAATGATCTAATTGAATTCCAAAAGACTCATGACAGAAAATGCTATCCATATCCAGAGAATGATGTATGGAATCTGAATGCAGATTGAAGCATATTATTTTCTTTTCTTTTCCTTTCTCATGGTTTTTCCCTTTTGTTCTGATTCTTCTAAGTGGAAATATGTTTAATATGATTGTACATGTAAAACCTATATAAGATTGCTTGCCATCTGGGGCGGGGGGGCTAGGTAGAAAAAAATTTGTAATTCAAAATGTTATAAAAGTGGATGTTGCATGCAATCAGAAAAAATAAAATACTATTAATTGGGGGGGGGGGAGAATAAAGCTCCCTACAAAGTCTAAAAATAACTGATTAAATAGTTTGTGTCTTCTTTGTTCCTCTTCTGGTTTTCATTATTTTCCAGACATAGGTCTTTTAGGAGCAGGAATACATCTATGCCAAAGAAGAGAGTTGATGTTGCTTGTGAGATGTGAGTTTTCATGCCGATGTCATTATGAATGTTAGATCCACTTTCATTGTTTTTTCAAAGTCCTGCTATCATACAGGTAGGGTCTTTTCTATTGGAAAGCCAATCCTAAAGTTACCTTTTAGGTCAACATTCCACTAATTAATTATGATGCCAATACTTCTTATCTGAAGTATGTCATTTAGTCATCATAGAACCCTTTACTCAGCTAAACATTATTACAGTTGACTACAATTCAACATACCAAACATTATAACTAAATGAAAGAATTATCAAAAAATGACACTGGCATACAAAGGGCCACCTGAAAGATAGCAACCAGTTAGACAATTGGGGAATAAACTTAATCTCCCATAAGGCACATCTTCTACCAGAGTCCTAGAAATTGAGAACCATTGTTACCACATCCTTGTCCCTGAAAAGAATCATTTCCACTTGCATATTTTGAGCTCTTTTCTTTTTCTACTCTAGATAAGGGAAAATCTGCTGTAAACACTTGGCATTTAGACTTTGCCTTCCTTACTTCCTGACACGCTAAAATGTATTTGTCAGAGAGGTGAACCACATTATAACTCTGCAATCTACTCTGTCAGAAAAATGAAAATCTGTTGAACTCACTTTGATGAAAATATATCTCTGATCTTCCCAGAAGGATCTAGTTCCATCACTCAAGGCAATCCTTTGACCTAATTTATCACTATTCCACTCTTGTATAATCAGTCTACTTTCATGCACCTTACTACTGACCAGGTGTATGAATTACATCACTTTCCAGATTCCTGTCAGTATATTTCATTTATTCAGCAATGAATGGATCAAATACTAGTCTGCTTTCTGTCATGGAAAATATTGCTTCCTTCAGGAAAAGAAAGAACCTGTAAGAGCAAGTTTTTTTCTTAATTTTTAAAAATTATTTATCAATAGAAAGCAAAACCCTAAATGATAAGGTATATTAAGAAAATTCATAATAAATTTGTATTTTTTTAAATCAGAACCAACTTGATCTAATTTTAAAGCTTAGTACTGGCAGAGTGGAATACAGGTGCTCTACATATTGAATCCTCTTGGCGCTTTCTTTCTCATGATCTTGTCTCTTCAAAGTTATTGCTTCCTGCTAAGTAATATTCCTGGCAGTCAAAGAGGCCAAATCCACATTTGAATGTAAAGACATATTCCTATCCATCTCAGGAAAGTGTAAGCTCACTGATGAGCAGGACTTTTAGATGAAAAATCTTTTATCACCATTGTCATTAAAACCGTACACATGAGGGAAATGAGGTCAGCCCTGAACTAATATTTGTAAGAAATGAGAGAATATCCAACATTTACCAATGTCAAAGGTGGAAACCCTAATGTTCTCCACATGCATTTCTATGCTACACTGAAAAATTAAATGAACTTTATTTCATGCTGTGTTGAAGAAAATATATACGCAAGTAATTTAAAAATCCTAATTCCACTCTCCCACTTTGACTTAAAACTCTCAGCTTCATGAACACAACTGGTGTATGGATTCCAATCCATATGCATCCTGAGAAACATTTAAGTTGAATTCATTTCTGGTCTTTAGCTTCTTAAGCATACTCTGATGACATCTGACTAGAATTCCCTAGAAAGTACTGAATTCATATCTTTATCAAGTTGAAATGCAATTTCTTTGGAACAATCTAGTTTCAAACACTTGTTTAGGGGACGCATTCAAACAAAATCTTTTTAGTTGCTGTAAGGCCCATTGATTTTCTAAAGTGTTTTTCTTCTTCTGCTTCATATAAAACCAGGTCCTTCATTTTATTCTATGGTCATTCCCAACTATATCACCCAAAGCTTTAAAAATAATCCTGCAGCAATTTGTACTGTGACTTACCACTACAGGTAATTTTTAAAAAAAATACTATTTCCATTATAATCTGAGTCTTTATGTTGTAACACAAACAAATCTTAATTTGCCAGTCATGGATAGGATAAGAACTCAATGCCACCATACCATACAGTAATGAGTTTCAAAAGCAACATAATCTCAAAGAAAATATGGGTGGTATTCATTGATGTCTAGGTCTGTAGTATCCTTTCTTTCAAAAGTAAAAATATGTTATTAATAAACACTTAAAAGGCACAGTATGAAAGTATGAATTGAAAGACCAGCAGAGTGAATACCATATTTTGCCTTTTAGTACAGGGGGTTTTTATCTTGAGTAATGACTTAAAAGATTAACCAGTTATTCCTTTCACAGTCTCATACATACACCTCACAGTAGAAAACAAATTGGCATTTTGAGGTCCTCGATAAAATGTTATTCAAATTGCCTCCATACTCATTTAAGCACAGACTTAGCTTTCTGCATAACCTCCATGGAAATCTTTTCCATGCAAAGAAAGCAGTAGGAATAAACTTTACGTCAAAAGCAAGTTCTTCTGGTACCATATCCACAATGTTTATCCCAGTGGGATATGATACAGTATGTGCAATTGCTATGTTTCACAGTAATTATAAAGAGAAATAACATGTGGTATGAATAGAAATTGTAACAAAGAACAGCGGCATATGGTAAAATAAACCACTGGTTATGTCAAAACTAATAACTTATTTACTCACGCAGAGTCAATGAGTTAAGAGGTCAGATGAGCCCAGTTGTTTTGCCTTGCTATTACACGTGGGAAGGGTTCTTTCTTGGAGGGTGGGGAAAATGGATTGTTGTTCATCATTTGTGACATTGTCTTCAGAATCATTATGGAGGTTACTAAAAATCTACAGGTTTTTATTTGTGTGTCTGCATCAACATTTGTTAATATTTTCCAAAAATGGCTGGAGTCCCAATGGTGAGCTTTTTTTGTAGCTTTTTTTTTTTTTAAAGAGATGGGGGCATTATAAGACTTTGTGCCATAAATACAGCATTCATTCTCATAGAAAACAACATCTGTCTTTTTTAGGGATAGAGGTAATTGTGCTGTGTGACACTCAGAGCATCTTTAAGATGTTATGTATCATTGTATACTTTTAAAAGCAGTGTACTTTTCATTGATCTTTCTAGTTCATTTTGATTTAAAATGCAGATCTTTTCTACTCATTGAAATCTTTACATTTTTATTTATAAATGTATAGGAAAAAATCCATTTCAGACATATGCAGTCCCATAAATTAGGTTTTGTGGTTGAAACAGTATGCGCTTATGTCATGGATTGAACATCCTCCTTTATTAGAATGCTATTTATTGCCACCAGCTGCAGTGCTTAGCTAAGAAAGTTCTTGACACTAGCGATTGCTTTTCAGCACCAGTGCTTCCGGCTGCTAACAGGGGCTTCTATTTCCAAACGTAGCCACCCCTCTTAAGCTCTTCCTTCTGCTATGCAGATACCTCCTGTCATTGTTACTCGCAGGAGTAGATGGGGGAAGGGACCAAGCCCACTAATGCTCTATGATCTCCCAGGCTGTAAATCATCCATGGCTTTGAGATTTCTTGCCAAATATCACTGGCATGAAAGCTGTCAACTGTGATCTACCCATCAGTAATGGATTTTAAAAAAAAATTAAGATGTGGCTTGAGCTTGTGAGCAGAGAGGGCCTTTCACAGAGTCATTGGCATGTACTTTGGGATGAGAAGCAAAGTGCCCATCAGCTGTAGACACTGGTCTCTATTTTATTGCATTTTTACAGCAGGGAAAACTAGACAAAGGTAATTACTCTTCTTCTGTTAAGGGCTATTATTACACTTGCATGAACAGTTAACACTGCTGTTATTTTCTCTACTGCCTCTGTCCGTGGCATTCAGACTACCCAAGCAGCAAAGACATAGAAGTGGTGGTCTCAGCTCATTTCATACCATGCAGTCAGTCAGTCCTCTTTGAGAGGTAAATCTTCCAAACCACAAATGCGTGTGCCAACACACTGGCAAATCCCATTATTTGTTGACAGGACCTGTGTCCATGTCTTCTGCGCACCAGTTTGAACACTGGCTCCTTTTTCATGCCTCCACACATAATTGGACTCCCCAAGCCCCCAGAGTGAACCGTGGCAGCCAGTGACAAGAGGAGACCTCTACTCCGTTAACATGGAAACGGAATTTCCCTTCTCTCTTCTAGAATAGAAATTCCCTCTAGGTCAAGGCTGAGGTTTTCTGCAGTGTGGGGAGGGTGAGCTTACACACAAGATGCCTTAACCTGTGATCCCAGGGAGTTGGCTTGAAGTGGTGTCAGGCCCTCAAGCCTTCATAAGCACAAAATTTCTCTCCTTGACTAAACAAGTGTGCAAGCAGAAAATTGATTTCCAGACATTACCTTTGCGACACAGCCTGAAAATTAGAGCTTCAGGGAACTATTCGCCCCACCCGTAAGCTCAAGCAAAGACAGGCCCTGAGTATTTATCATCTCCGTCTTAGCGATGCAGCTGTTAAACCTTGAGGTCCCCTACCTAAATGGAGTCATTGCCCGATGTGTTTCTCCTATCTTGGATTTTGCTTGGGTTTTGTCAGGGGACTAGGTTAAAACAATAAGGATTTGTTGCCATTATTTACAGTAACTTTCACCTGAAGTTCACCTACCACTTCACAGGCAGCTACTATTATCCGCATTATGACAGGAGAGAAACAAAGAGCATAGAAATGTCATCTCTGATTTCCCCAGCGTCAGCCATAGAGTCAGAAGAGTTGACAAGTAGTCCTCCTGACACCCAACTTGCTTTCCTTCTCCCCTTCTAGCATCGAAATAAATGGAAAGGGTAGCGAGTTCCATAGCATCCTGTGCCCTCTAAAATGGAAATATTTTATTGAAAAGGAGACATGTCATTTCCTGAGAAAGTGTTATCTTGCTTCAGAAGAATAGGTAACTGCCAAAGGTCACTCAACCATGATCTTAGAGGTTTGAAGACTGGATAAAACTTTCCTAGTACACCACAGCCATTCATAAGATTGAGTTTGAATGTTCATTCTTTAGGGGAGGGAGTCTAGAAGGAGGCATAAATTCATGCACTCAAGACATTAGGGTCAACGGAAGAGGAAGGGAGGTTCATGAAAATGAGCAAATAAGCCTTGCCACTCAAAGGATAGGGCTTGTCAAAACAAGCAGAAGAAATCCAATCGCAGAGTTCCCTTATTTTAAAAGCTATAATAAAAGACATGAAACATCTTTCTTACAATCTTTTTTACATCTGAAAATGAACTATAAACATCAGTTGATGCTCTTTCAAAAATAATTAAGACTCTGTATGCATCCAAAATGAGTAGCTAATTAACTTTAAACCATTTAAGTCACACCATCAATGAAGCTTAGCATAGTGTCTGGCATATAGTAGGCATTTTAATAAATGTTTATTGATTATTATTGATGCTGATGTGGATCAAACACTCATTGAGACTGAAAAGTAAGCAAGACACTGAATGAAAGAGAGTTGTACCTGTTTGGTTGGGTATTTTTCTTTATGAATTTGGGATCTGAATTAACCTTTCTGTCACGAATTTCCAGTTTTTGTGCTTGAGTGCAGCCTTCAAATGGGAAAAGAATGATTTGGAAACAACCGAAGGATCTGGAATCAGTGAACCTACTTTCAAACCCTAGCTCTGTCATACGCCACCTGGGTGATGTTGGGAAAGCTATTTCATCTCTCAAAACATCAATTTCCTCATCTGAAAAATGAGAGGGTTGAATGGACTACATGTTGTAGTCTTTCTAGTCTTATGGCCAAGGTACTAGAGAAAACTTGGTAGTGGAATATTCTCCCCCTCCCCCCCAACTCCACTCCCATCCGCCTTGCCCTTTTCCTCAAAGCCTCCTCCACAAAACTTCTCTTGATGTTTGATACCTTGTGCCCATAAGGGAGATAATAAATCTGCCTGCCTATTTTTTTTAACAAACTACTTACACAATGAAGATCCAAAAGCATGCAACTAATGTTAATAATATATATAAGGTAAAGCTTTGTCTATGGTATATAGTTAAAAATATATAGGCTTCTTGCGGAAGGGAATTCTTAGATAGGCTAATAGACAAACAGACACTAACTCTCGTCCAAGGACTAACAAATTGAATCAACCTCTGAATTCTTAGATTATACTAAGCGCTCAAAGGATAAAAGGTACAAGATAAATATCATATTGTGCTTCATTGCTCTCATGCCACTCTCCACATTTTCATATTCATGACTGGGGTAGAAGAGACAGATCTGTAATGAGATCAATGCAGAGAACTGACTGCTCTCTTCCTGTGATGCTGATCAACACTGTTCTCCTACTTAGGGTCCAAGAGCGTCCTGGGACACAGAGATTAAATGACTTCCCTTCCTCTCCATCCCTCTTACATAGACAGTGTACATCAGAAGCAGTACATGAATCCAAATTCCTGACTCTAAGAGCAACTTTCTATCCACCATGCTAATAGTTATAATACCAGGTTACAATGGAAAAACCTTTAAAAAAAAAGTCCCCTAAAAGGGCACTGTATGTGGAAAAGAAATATATCCACTTTCTACTGGTGACAGGGAGTTTTTAGGGCTGATTACATGAATAGGATCCTCAGGTTTGTCAAGTAACTTCCTTCTACCCTCTCAGATACCCATCTGAGCCTTCTGTCTTTCTGGATGCTTTGCTGACTCATTTTTCCAAATGCCAGAAACATGATGCCCTCCCCAAAATGCAAGGTCTAGGGAGGTCACCCTGATTTAACTTACTTTAGGGAAAGCCCTGGGGCTCCCTCACCTGCCTGCACCTTACCCACCACAGGAGCTACAAGTGAACACTCGAAAGTGCTACAACATGAAGCCATGACACTAGGGAAAGTAAGAACCCCCCCCCCCCAAACAACTCACCATTCTGAGCAATTCTGGACAGTAGATTTGTAGGTAGAGGTGCATAGCACCCTGACTCAAAGGCTTGGCTCTGCAGGGCTATTCTCAAAGCAGAAAATGCCTAGGACCAGTTGATCTGTCAATCATTCATTGTGGATTGCCTTTTCCATGGAGTTCCTCACTAACTCTTAGCAGCTGGGTGACAATGGGCTACAGCTTGCTTACATAGCTTGATTCCTGTATTCACTACAAGTACCTTCCTTGTTAACCCTAAGTGGGAGTCTTATTCTCTCTGTACTTTCCTAAATCAACTACTCTTTTCAAACCAGAGCTCTTTTCAGGATAGGGCTTGTAGAAATGAGCAGAAGAAGCCAAGTGACTGATTGAGTTCCCTTCTTGATCTAAAAGTTGAGATAATTTAAACCCAATTAGAGCTATGCAGAGAAAATGGGGAAAAAATAACCTTGGGTACTATGCCTCAAATGTTTTTGAAATACCCTGCCTTCCATTACACTCTCAAAATCATTCCATTCTAAAGTTCATTCCTTGAATTAGAGAAATTCAGACATATGAATGAATGTGAAGGAGAGGAAGGTCACACCTACAACTCATATTTTCCCATAATGTTACATTAAAGATCTATCAACATTTCCCAGAAACTAAAGCAGAATCCATCACAATTAGGTTGACATGTAATCATCCAAAGCAATGAAGGGCAAACAAACAAATAAAAAAGTTGAAAGAGGAGTAAGCTAAGATTAGCCCTCAAAACAGACACACCTGCTAAAAACAAAAATTCCCTGAATGTGAAATATAGGAGAAAATTTAGAATTCAGAGAACACAAATGAAATCATTTATCTGAAATCAACAGGCAGAAACTAATCCTGCTCTACTATTAAAAAAAGGTAAGCGTGATTTTGGATAACTTCAACAATCAAGTAAAGAAAATCATTGCAAACCAGGATTACAACATTTTTGGGCATCTTGGAATGGAACGCCAGATTTCTAGCCACAAGAAACTGAAACAAGTGCCTATATGGTCAATCTGGGTAATCAACCGATGCAGAGACCAGTCAACTTTAAAGGAAAATCATCCTGGGAAGCTTATTATGCCCAATTTGAAATAATAAGCCAAATGAACCATTGGGCTGAGGAACAGAAAGCACTATTTCTTGCTGCCAGTCTAAAGGGACCTGCACTTATTGTGCTAAGCAATTTGTCAGAAAAAAAGACAGAAAGAGCTATTAAGTATTAGTAGCTACATTAACCAGAATTTTAAGAGTTGGACACAAGGCAGAATTGGCCAAAATGAAGTTCAAGATTCTATCTGAAAATGCAAGAATCCTTACCAGGAGTGTCTCAGGACATTGCACAAATATCACATTGAATTTTCCCAGATTCACTAAGAAGGTGCATAGATTGTAAGTGAATTAGAAACTGAGGATCAAGTGCAGATTTAATTTGGTAAATTCATTAGAATAAAACACTGCCTGATGTAAAATGAGAAGAGTATCAAGACCTAAGCTAATTTGAAAGATAGCCAAGATGGTATTTCCATTTCCATTCAAATTGTTTTTTTTTTAACTAAATACATTGGAATGTTGGTAAAGAATATTAACTAAAAGAGGCGTCCTACAATGTGGCAAGTGAAATGAAAACTAACTCTTCCAAAATAATCTTTACTTAATGAAAGGAGAAATCCTTAAATTGCTAAGTTTCTGTAGCAGAATATAATTCTCTAACCGTGTTCTCTGAGAAGAGTTCTGGTAAAATGACTAAATGAGAGGTTGCAATTGAAATAAGTTCCCCTTATCACCTCAAAACAGCAACAGATGAAGCAAATAAAGCAAAAAAAATAGCAATAACTTTCTAAAAATAAATGGGGGGGAGGGGAAAGAAGGGAGATGAAACCAAGAAGGCCTGAAAGGGAAAATTACTTAGAAGAAAAATGAAAAGAATTACTGGATTAAAATGAGCAAAGAAGACAAAAAGACACACATAGACTTCCATGTGAGGAATAAACATTATGGGGTAAATGAAGGAAAGAGTCGTCGTCAGAAAGAACACTAAAGAAACAAGAAGATACCAAAAGGAAACCTTTATCATCCTCAAGCAACTTCAAAGTAGTTAATAAATTGAATGAAGGAAAGGAAGGATATTTGGCATCTATAACAATCCCTATAAAACTAGAAAAAGGATAGAAAATGAAGAGTTCAATATCTTCGAACAGCTGGTGAAAAATCCTAATAAATGAGTGAATCCATGGAGGGCAAAAAAAATTATCTGATGGAAGAAAAACAATCAGAACTGTTAAAAGACACAACCAGATTTTTTTAAAAAGAAAGTTTGAGATTTCTACAAGTGAAGGTAATCCCCACAAGTGAAGGTTGTGGCATAGTAACCATCATGCTGGCTTTAAATTAAGGAGAGTAGTTTTCATCCTCTCAAACATTCACTAGCTATATGATAATGATCAAATAACTTAATCTCTCAGAGCCTCAGTTTCCTCATATATAAAAGGAATTAAATTAATTAAAGAGTTTGATTTATACTGTTAATCAGTGGTTGTGAGGAAAGTATCTTACAAACCTTAAGGAACTATTTGTAGAAGATAGAATTTGTCAAGACAGCATAAATGTGATTGATCTTCTGGGAAAATAAGAAGAAACTAAGAGATTAAGTGCTATACTTCAGGCACACATTTAAGAAAATTTAGAAAAAAATAAGAAAATATGCTATATTTCAGGCAAAAATTTAAGAAAATTTTTTTCAAAAAGGAATATATGCAAAGTGTCAAAGAGAAATCCTCAATTTAATTCATCCAAAAATGTGGTTGGGAAACTCAGAGTCACAGTAATAAAACTCTTATCAGAAGCTAAGAAGAACATCATACATTATATATATGTGTGTGCGTGTGTATGTGTGTATACATGTATGAATATATATATACACACACAATACATATATATATATATTCTTCAGAGCCCAGAGTACAGACCACAACCTAGCTGAACTCTCCCAATACTCCTTTCCAAATGACTTTAAAACAATGCCACAAATCAATTTTTTTTTTATTTTGAAGCAGCAGCAAAAGGTCAGAGGGAGACATTTTTCTTTTTTAGCTTGAGACAACTTTGGAGATCCACATCAGAGTTCTCTAACACCGGAGTGGGCACAGGCCTGGAGTTCAGCAGGAGCACCAGTAGTGGACTTTGGAAGCAGCTGTGACAGCTGCAGGAACAGCCTCAAGAGCTTTTAGGCAAGAAATGGTAAGGGGGTCAGACAACTGATCAGGAAGAAATTACATAGGACCCTTTGCTGACAGTGGGTGCAGCTCGTGCTGATCAGTAACTATATTGCCCAGAAATTGTTCTGGGTTGCAGTTAAGGGATGAGGAAAAGTGTTTATGAACAGTCATAAGGCCTTGGACATGGTTCCAGGGCCAAGAGGAACATTAGAATTTGTAGCTACAGGACAGCAGGAGCCCTTCATGGGTAAAAGTCAGATCACAGACCAAGAGATCAGTAACCACACCTATCCCTGAATTACACCTCATTGGAAGCACTGAAAACTTGCAGACTCCCAGAACCAGTTCTGAAAAAAGCAGCGCAAAAAAGCCAGAAGCTTGGGACAGCACCTCCCTAACTCCAGGTAAACAAAACCCAACTTCAACATAAAGTTAAAGTAAAGAAATAGGCAGGGAAAATGACCAAACAACAACCACAGAATTTGACTATAAAAAGTTAGTATGGTGGCAGGGAACACCAAGACATAAACTTTGAAGCAACAATGTGAAAACATATACAAGCAAAACTTCAAAGAGAAATGCTAATTGTATTCAAGGACAGAAAGAATTCCTAGAAGGGTTAAAGAAAGAGATGAGTGGTCGAGGGGAAAAAATGGGAAAAGAAATGAGGGCAATGAAAGAAAATTATGAAAAGAAAATTAATAGTTTGGTGAGACACCAAAAAATGTTGCAGAAAATAGCACCTTAAACAAACAGAATTGGCCAAATGGTAAAAGAGGCACAAACATTCATTGAAAGAAGAACTTAAAAAGCAGAATTGACCAAATGGAAAAAAGAGGTACAAAAAAATCTGACTGAAGAAAATAATACATTAAAAATGAAACTTGGGCAAGTAAAAGCTAATGACTCCATGAGACACCAAGAAACGATAAAATAAAATCAAAAGAATAAAAAAAGAACATGTGGATTGTCTCACTGGAAAAACAACTGACCTAGAAAATAGACCAAGGGGAAATAATTTAAAAATTATTGGACTACCTGAAATCCATGATCAAAAAAAGAGGCTACACATCATATTTCAAAAAAAAAATAGGGCAAAACTGCTCTGATATCTTAGATTCAGAGGGTAAAATAGAAATTCAGAAGAGATTCCAAAATAGAAACTCCTGGGAATATTACAGCCAAATCCCAGAGTTCCCAGATCAAAGAGAAAATATTGCAAGCATTCTGAAAGAAACAATTTGAATAGTTAGTCAGGATCACACAAGATCTAGCAGCTTCCATGTTAAAAGAGCAAAGGACTTGGAATATGATGTTCTAGAGAGCAAAGGAGTTAGGATTACAACCAAGAATAACCTATCCAGCAAAACTGAGCATAATCCTTCATGGGGAAAAATGAATATTTAATGAACTAGAAGACTTCCAAGCATTCCTGACCAAAAAAACCATAGCTGAATAGAAAATTTGATATTCAAAGAGAAGACTCAAGAAAACATAAAGTGGTAAACATGAAAGAATAATCATAAAAGCCTCATTTAAGTTAAACTGTTTACATTCCTATATGGGAAAATTATATATGTAACTCCTAAGAATTTTATCACTGTTAGGGCAGATTGAAGGCATCTACATGGACAGAGAGCACAAGTGTGAGTCAATTACATTGAAATGATCTCCAAAATATATGAAGAAGTGAGAAAGAGGGATGCACTGGAAGAAGGAGGAAGGGAGAGGTAGAATGGGGAAACTATCTCAAATAATGGAGACACACGTGGAAGAGATTTTATAGTGGAAAGGAAAATAAAGGGCTTGTGGGCAATGCTTGAATCACACTTTCATTAGAATTGGTTCAAATAGGGGAGAATGCACACACATACATACTTACATACACACACACTCGATGGAAAAAAGTAGAGGTAGGTTTCTATGTGTTTCTGTAGATTGTATAATAGAATGGATACCAGCAAAACATCTAGCTGTACTTTGTGCAATGGAGCATGATGTAAAGAAAAACAAACATAAAAATGATAACCTAAAATGTAAATAGAATCAATTCATCAATATAAAGGAAGGGAGGTAGAGATTAGACTAGAAAATACAACCCAGCAACTTTATTACCTATAGGAAACAAACCTAAAACATTGAGATACATACAGATTTAAAATAAAAGGCTGGAATACAATTTATTATAGTTCAACTGAATCCTTGAAAACATGAGTAGCAACTATGATCTTGAAGAGGCAGAAATCAAAATAGAAAGCACCAAATAAAAAAATAAGGAAGCTATATTATGTTAAAGGCATCAAGAAAACAAAAGCAGTAACTACATATGCATCAAATAACATGGAAACCAAGTTCTTAAAGGAAAAGTTAATTGAAATTTTAAAATGACCTTGATAATAAGACATTAATAGTAGAAGGCTCTAATTTTCCTCTCTTACAAGTTGATGAATCTCAAATAAAGATAGGGAAATTTGAAGACATGAATGGAACATCAGAAAAAAACTTAATTTGATAGACATACGTATAGAATTGGAATCTTAGTGAATATATTATTTTTGTTGAATTATGCATACAACTTTTATAAAAATTGATCATGTTTCATAGTAAAGAACACATAAGTACCTTAAGAAAGGTAGAAATTGTAAACATATCTACAAATCATAATGCAATAAAAATTAAACAAGAGAAAGTTGAAGACCTGAAGAAAAGATAAAATTATTTTCTTAATCTATTTTGTGACCAAGTTACAAAAACATTTTTAAAAATTAGAAGCAAATTTATATCCTTTAATATATATTACAAAAAATGACTAATGAACTTGAGCATATTTACTTTTTATACCAAGTGATTATCAATCTCAACTGAAGCACAAATGGGTATTGAGATTTAAAGGTAAAAAAATGAAGTTTTATATTTAAAAATGAATTAAAAAGCAAATCAAGGAGCTAGTTTTATAAAACAACAAATAAAACTAACAAGCCATTAGCTAATTTGAGTTTTAAAAGATAGGGAAAAGAAAAGAAAATTACAAAAATAAAAAATGAGAGGGAATCAAACAATGAATGGGGGAAAAATCAGAAACTCTATCTCTTATGTGCCATTAAAACCAAAAATTTAAATAAAGATAACGAATATCTACAAAAACATAAAAACCTTAAAGAATAAATTACCTCCATGTTATATATACCTTTTTTTAAAAAGAGAAAAAGTTATATCAACTTTCTTCTATTAAAAAAACATGGTTCTTGTGTCAAAACTAGAGAAACATGATACAAGAAAAGAGAATTATAGAAGAGGATCTCTTACCAAGTACTTCTACCTCAACACTTCTGTGTTATCTGGACTCCGTAGCTGTTCCCTTTATTAGAGTAGATTGAAACTGATCTGTGATTTTTTTTCATTCTGCTTGTACAATTCTAATTCACATTCTTCCAGAGATTTTCTGAGGAGGATCCCTCAAATTGTTTGAGTACTTCTTTTAGGTATTTTTATGTTGCTTATATGGCAAAATAAGGGACAATTGAAGAAGTACTCCATTTGTATCTTCACAATGTCAAGAGAAAGGAATAAAGGCTCCTAGCATATTGGTATGAACCCTTTCAGGAGGATTTATGGACCAGCACCAGAAACAGGAGTAACACCAAAAGTAAAGGGCATGAATGGGTTAGGATGAGTCTTGTTAAAGAGAATCTTCACACTCATGGGATCCCAAATGGTAAATGGGCTATTATTTCTCACTCATACCATATCACTAAACTACCTCTTTATCCAATCATAAATTCCAATACATTTCTCTATTGTCCTATATAGGTCATCTACAACTTGATTCCGTGGAGACAATAATGTTCCAATATTCACATTCATACAGTATTTCTAGGAGGACATTTGTGTTTAATAGATGGGTCAGGGGAGCAGCTTGGGATTATTAAAAACATCCTGCCATTTCCTATAAATAATGAATATTGATGTGAATATATTAAATAAAATGTTGAAAAGAGGCTATAGAAATGTATTAAAAAATATTTGTTATGATCATGTTGGACTTTTATCACGAAGACAAGGATAGTTAACATTAGGGAAACAATTAATGTAATAACATAATTAACAAATAATCATAATAAATCATAGAAGTGATTGGTAAAAATAATTAAAATCATATAATTGCGCCAATGTATGCCACAAAAAATCTTTGACAAAATTGTACACTCACATTAAAAACTGGAAAAAATCATAAGAATAAAAACAATATTTTTTCTAAATGAGACTTTTAAAATATCTAAGACCAAGATTAGCGTTATTTATGTTGAACACTGAAACCTTTCCCAATCAGATGATGAGTGATAATCCAAGGACACTCAGAAATCATCATTATTATGTGACATGGTACTAGCTGTGCCTTCTGTAACAATAAGACAAATTAAGGGAATAATTATGGGTCAAGAAAAAAATTAAATTCCCTATTGTGATGGCTTACTTTGAAAACACTAGAGAATCAACAAAAAATAGCTGGAAAAATATACAACTTCACTAAGACTATAGAATAAAAAATAAATCCACAGAAATCATCAGAATTATATACATATATATATACTACATACATATATATATGAAAGCAGAGAAATTGGTAGAAATATTATATAAGAAAACAAAATACATAAAATATTTGAAAGTTAGCCCACCAAAGTAAACACAGTATTTGCTTAAATATAGTTACAAGTTTTTTAAAACAAATGTAATAGAATAATACCTAAGCAAATGACACATATACTAATCAAAATATAAATGGAATATTTTTAATAGAATTATAGAAAATAACATCAAAGTCATATGGAAGGAAAAAAGGTCCAGATAGAGAAGGAAAATGTGTAAGCAATCATGAATGAAAATAATGTTCAATAGACCTCCAAATGTAACTTGCTAGGAAAGGAATTCATTATTCAAGAAAAACCACTGAGAAAGCTAGATGTCATTTTGATGAAATTCTATTTAAAGCACCCTCTTGCACCATATACCATAATAAATTTCCAAACTGTAAAAGTGGTCTAACTATAAAGTTATTACATTTAAAAGTTACAGGAAAATCAAAGTTTATATCTTGCAAAACACTGTATAGGGGGAGAAACTCCTGGTTAGTCACAATATAGATTTTTTTTTTTTAAATAAGAAAATTGTTATTACATAAATTTTAAAAAAACCTTTCAGCCAAAATTAAATAACGCAGTTAGAGTAAGAAGGTAGATACAATTCAGTGTCTGCTACCTTATCCTGCCAGGTGACATTCAGAATTATGATGTTCCAAAATGAGTAGATCACAGGGGATGAAGAGGAACCTTTCAAGTTGATCCACAGATAATTCACAAACCAACTTAGATGGAAAAAGGAACGTACAGAAGATGGAGGCAAGATAAGTATGGCCCAGTACTTTTCAAGTTCTGCCTCTAATGCTAAAGCAAAGAATAGATGAACTGAGGCAATCAAGAAAAGGTAAGGATGACAAAAAGAGGTTTTAAAACTATGTGGAGAGAAAAAAAAGATTAAAGAAGCTATAGAATATTTGATTGCTATCAGCTCACCACATTGTTATGCATACCAGATATTATCAAGTCAGAATCAATGTAGTCAGCCAGCCTTAAGTAGCCTTTAGAAAGGACTATTTACAAAGGTGATACAGTAATAACAGGGGCAGCTAGGTGGTGTAGTGGATAGAGCACCAGTGCAGGAATCAGGAGGACCTGAGTTCAAATCTCACCTCAGACACTTGACATTCACTAGCTGTCACAACCTTGGGCTTAACCCCGATTGCCTCCTCCTGGGTCATCTCCAGTCATCCTCACAAATATCTGGTCACTGGATCCAGATGGCTCTGGAGGAGAAGTGGGGCTGGTGACCTGCACAGCCCTCCCTCACTCAAAACAAAGTCAAGTGCAAGTCATGTCATCATTTCTCTGATGGCATGGTCTTCTTTGGCAATGAAGGACGAACACACACACACACACACACACACACACACACACACAGAGTAATAACAGTTGATACAAAACATTCCCCCTTCCACGTCAATGACACACTTTCCAACAAGTCTGTACAGTCTTGTCAAAAGCAGTCTGAAACTCAGAGAGCCCATGTTGCTAGAATTATTTTTTCCCATTCATGGGAGATTCCAATAGTATAGAAGAAATCTCACATCTTATTATTATTCACTCTACTCCCCCCTCCCAAAAAAAGTCAAATGAAAAAATGTAAAAAAAAACCTACTTAATAATGTATTTATTTCACCATCTACATAAATGTTTGAAGAGAATAATCTACACACGTATTGTGGGCTTCCGTAATAAAGACCAGACAAGCTTTCTACAAATGAGCTCCTCAGTTAAGTACCTCTCTACTATAACAAAATTGATTCAAAGCTGTGAAGAATGCAAGATCCTACTGTGCTTCTTTTGTGTTGACTACAAAAGAGTATTTGATTCAGTAAAGCAAACTATCACCTTAGAGGCTCTCTTTCAACAAGGTATTTTCCTTACATATGTCAAAGTTAATAACAGTTAACATTTATAGGGTTTACTATTTGCCAAGCATGGTGTTAAGCACTTTATAATAATTATTTTGTTGGATTCTCCCAAGAACCTTGGGAGATAGGTGCTATTATTATCTCCCTTTTACAGGGAATTGAGGCAAATAAGTGACCTGCCCAGCATTACACAGCTAGTATCTGAGGCTGGCTTTGAAGGCAGGTCTTCCTGACTCCAAGCCTGGTGCTCTATCCACTGTGCCAACTACTTTCTATTTAAAAAAACTTATTTGATGACCCTCTGGACATTAATACCAAGCAAGGCATAAAACAAACGTAAAAATGTATGTCTGCCAAATTTTAACTGATATGGTGAATGTATATCCAGGAAGAAGTCAAAGTCTGGGGTAAGGGAGAGAAGTCCCTAAGGATGGTGAGGTTCTCTAAATGATCATGGTTTGTAGAAAACCTTGTGATGACTGCATCAGTGGAATCAATATGGAATCTCCTGAATGAGACTCACGACCATTCTAAAGAGGTGGGCCTCTCTACCCAAGAAAAACCAACTGGATAAAAAATATTTATTGTCTAGATTATGGCATATAGTTGAACAGACAGTATATAGAATTTGTCTTTCTTGGAGAGCCATTACAAATGGACAATGAGTTAAGACCAGAACTGAACATGAGTAGCTGAGTGGGTTGGTTTGCCTTTGGGAAATTGTCAAGTTATTTTAATGATACCAAGTTTCTCTCTGAAATTAACGTTCATTTAAAAAATAATAACACTCTTTTGGTGTTATTTTATGTCTGTAAATACTGGGACACATTTCCAAGGAATTGAAATTAAGATTTATCTAAAAGATAATGGATGGGTACATGGTTGCTATTACCCAATTGCTTTATATTACAAATGCAGAATTATGGAAGATAAGTGATGTAAAGAATGTTGTTAAGGAAATGCAGAAGTAGAAAAGAAAATGGAGAGGGGGAGTGTGTCACATGGTGGAATGAGTAAAAATCAATGGACTGGTCATTCAGTTGGTCTCCTCATGATGTCAAGAAGTGAGGAAAGCACTCAATACATTAAGTGGACCCCCATGATCAACTTATAAGAGGGTATGTAAAGAAGTCACAGAAGAGGCAGGTACAGACCACACTGTTATAGGAAATGCCCATATGGTTAAGATCTCAGATTGACTTGAGAAACAGAGGAAGTAGATGGTACTGTCCTTTCCCTCAGGGACCTGAAAATTCACCTCCAAGAAACATCTAGAAAATCAACACAAAAGAAAATGTCATCATCAATGAACATTTCTAGACTGCTTAGTATTGGAGGGTACTACACTAGAAAGTGGGCATAAAATAAAATATAAACTTAACCTGGCAGATAAGAGTATGTTTTGTGTGCTGTACATACATATACAACACAGATATTCTCTTACACATATATACTAATACATATAGATGCATGTGTATATAAGTAAATATATATGTCCATAAAAGATAAATAAATAACATGATAGGATATATAAAATACTAGATTATAGTGTAGGTAGTAAGTACTGAAGAAATCAAAGGAAAATGCAAATAATCATGATTGTAATAATACCTGCATTTGAAAGTTTACAAAGCACTTTACACATGTTACTCATTTGATCACTGAGGGTTGGAACAGTTACAAAATGTTTAATGGAAGAAATGGGATCTAACGTGAATCTTGAAGGTAGAGGAACAATTTGCTAAACAGAGGGGTCTGAATGGAGTATTGTCCAAAGCAGAATACTGTAAGTGGACAAAGGTAGGGATATAAATAGCATGCTCTGGGTTAGGACACTGGGTGGAGTGAAGGAAAGTAAGTAGATGATAAAGTTGGAAGTGTAGATGGGATCAATTTCTAGAGGATCATAAATGAGATTACTTGGACTTTATCTTATAAGAGGCTGATGTGTACAAAAGCAGAGTTTGAACAAGTTGTCCATCTGTCAAGGATCATAGGTTTAGAGTTCAAAAGAAACTTAAAGGTCATCCAGTCAAACACCTTCATTTTACAGATGAGAAAAATGAAGTGCAGAGGTTTATTGACATATCCAAAGTAATGCGATAAAATCAACAGTGCTGATATTTAAAGTCAGGTCCTCTAACTGTAGCTCCACTGCTCCAGAATCGAACAGAAAAGGAGACTTGTGAATTCTGATGTGTACAAGTATAAGGAAGGAAACCAAAAATGATGGTCCCTAAGCTGTCATTTATGACATAGCTCTGGGAAGGGACTCAAGATTCAAAGTAACTGTTCCCTAAAAATATCAGTGCTATGCATTTCTGTGGTCAAAAACACCAACAATCTTAGGCATCATCAGGAAAGATACTGAGGAGAAAAAACTTAAAAGCAACATGCTACCTCTTTACAGATTCATGATTCATATGAACTTGAAATATATTTTTCAATTCCAGCATGGCACTTTGAGAAAAATATAATAGAGTTGGAGAAGGTCCAGAGATGGGCAAACTAATGATCAAGGTATTGTCTTATGAGGTCAGATTAAAATGATTAGGATGCAATCTGGAGAGCGAATATCATTCAATATCACAAAATCATTAATGGTATGATGGTCTGATCAAGTACTCTTTCAGCAAATTTTGGAATTTTAGAACAAGGAAACATCTCCTCACCTTTGAAACAAACAAAAAAAACAGTCTATTTTCAGATAAATGAAAAGAAATATTACATAACATAGTAGTTCAAGATAATAATTACTGAGAAATTTAGGAAAAGGAGGAAATAAAAATATGCTTAAGGTTTTAAGTGGATTCATAATCCATACTGAATTATTATGGGAATCTAAGGCTGACAGAAATCAAGGAAAAGCTATTTGAAAGAAGTTAACTTTGTCTAAGGTTTTTATTTTTTAAAGCAAAAATCTTTTAATATGATTTTATTTTTGCTTTCAGCATGCATAAAGGATTTACTTCTGTTTCTACCAAGAAATGAAATTTATTTTTTACTCTTATTATTATTATTTTTTCATCATGCTGATTTCACTTATTTTCCTTAATAGTATTTTATTTTTTTCCAATTACATGTAAAGATAGCTTTTTAACATTCACTTTTATAAGACTGAGTTCCAAATTTTTTTCTCCCTCCCCAAGAGAGCATATAATTTGATATAGACTATACCTGTACAATCCTATTGAACATATTTCAACATTAATCATGTTGTGAAAGAAGAATCTGAACAAAAGGGAAAACCATGAGAAAGAAAGAAAAAAGAGAAAATAGCATGTTTCGATCTGCATTCAGACGCCATAGATCTTTCTCTGGATGAGGATCGCATATTCCATTTTGAGTCTTTTGAAATTGTCTTAGCTTATTGTATTGCTGAGAAGAGTTAAGTCTATCAGAATTGGTCATTGCACAGTGTTGCTGTATGCAATGTTCTCCTCACTTCACTCAGCATCAGTTCACCTAAATCTTTCCAGGTTTTGTTCTAAAACTTGCCTATTCATCATTTTTTATGGCACAGTAGAATTCCATTATATTCATATAACATAACTTGTTCAGCCATTCCCCAAGCGATGGTCATTCCCTCAATTTCCAATTCTTGGTCACCACAAAAAGAACTGCTATAAATATTTTTGTACATGGGGGTCCTTTTCTCATTTTTATGCTCTCTTTGGGATACAGACCTAAGGATATGCACAACATCATTGCCCTTTGGGCATAGTTCCAAATTGTTCTCCACAACGGATGGATCAATTCACAACTCCACTAGCAATGCATTAGTGTTCTAATTTTCCAACATCTTCTTCAACATTTATCATTTTCCTGTTTTGTCATGTTAGCTAATCTGATAGATGTGAAACTATTTTTTTGGTTTTAATATGTTTTAATTTGCATCTCTCTAATCAATAATGATTTAGGGCATTTTTTTCATATGAGAAATATAACTTTGATTTCTCCATCTGAAAACTGCCATTTATTAAGTGGGGAATGATGTATTCTTATAAATTTGGCTCAGTTCTCTATCTCTCTGAGAAATGAGGCCTTTATCAGAATCACTTTCAGTAAAAATTGTTTCCCAACTTTCTGCTTTCCTTCTAATACTGGATATATTGGCTTTGTTTGTGCAAAACCTTTTTGAATTTAATCTAATCAAAATTATCCATTTCATAATGTACTCTATCTCTTGTTTGGTCATAAATTCTTCTCTTCTCCATAGATCTGACAGGCAAACCATTCTTCACTCTCCTAATTTATTTATGATATTACCCTTTATGTCTAAATCATGTACCCATTTTGACCTTATCTTGGTAAATGGTATAAGATGTTGGTCTATACCTCGTTTCTGCCATGCTATTTTCCAGTTTTCCCAGCACTTTTTGTCAAATAGTGAATTTTTATCCCAGAAGCTGGAGTCTTTGAGTTTATCAAATGATAGATTACCATACTCACTACTGTGTCTTGTGTACTTAACCTATTTCACTGATCTGCCACTCTGTTTCTTAGCTTGTACCAAATAGTTCTGATAATTGCTGCATTGCAATATAGTTTTAGATCTGGTATGATCAGGTCAATTTCCTTTGCATTTTTTTCATTCATTCCTTTAATATTCTTGAAATTTTGTTCTTCTAGATGAATTTGGTTATTATTCTTTCTAGCACTATAAATTTTTTTGGTAGTTTGGTATGGCACTGAATTAGCAAATTAATTTAGGTAGAACTGTCATTTTTTTTTATTTTATTAGCTGAGCCTACTCATGAGCAATTGATATTTTTCCAGTTGTTTAAATCTGGCTTTATTTGTGTGAAAAGTATTTTGTAACTGTATTCATGGATTCCTGGACTTGTCTTAGCAAGTGGACTCCCAAATATTTTATATTGTCTACAGTTATTTTAAATGAAATTTTTCTTCCTATCTCTTGCTGCTGGGCTTTATTGGTAACATAAAGAAATGATGATGATTTATATGTGTTCATTTTATATCCAGTGACTTTGCTAAAGTTGTTAATTATTTCAAGTAATTATTTTTAGTTGATTGAGTTGATACTCTAAGTATATCATCATATCATCTCCAAAGAATGATAGTTTTGTTTCTTTATTACCTATTTTAATTCTTTCAACTTATTCTTCTCCCCTCATTGCTAAAACTAATCTTTCTACTGCAATATTGAATAATTGTGGTGATAATTGGCATAATTTTTTCACCCCTGATCTTATTGGAAAGACTTTGAGTTTATCTCCACTACAGATAATGCTTGCTGATGGTTTTAAATAGATACTACTTACCATTTTAAGGAAAGCTCCATTTATTCCTATGCTCACTAGTGTTTTTTTTTAATAGGACTAGGTGCTGTATTTTCTCAATAGCTTTTCCTGCATTTTTTTTGAGATAATCAATAATGTTGACTTTGTTATTTATATGGTTAATTATGCTAATAGTTTCCCTAATGTTGAACCAATTCTGCATTCTGGGTATATATATATATATATATCTCATCTGGTCATAGTGTATTATCCTGGTGATGAATTGCTGCATTCTCTTTACTAATATTTTACCTAAAATTATTGCATCAATATATATTTTAAAAATTGCTCTATAATTTTCTTTTTATGTTTTTTTTTCCTCCTGGTTTAGGTATCAGCCCTATATTTGTGTCATAAAAGAAATTTGGTGGAATTCCTTCTTCACCTGTTTTTCCAAATAGTTTATATAGTATTGAAATTAATTTTTCTTTAAATGTTTGTAAATCCATCTGGCCCTGGAGATTTTTTTTCCTTGGGGAGTTTATTGGCTTGTTCAATTTCTTTTTTCTAAAATGAGGTTATTTAAGTATTTTATTCCTCTTCTATTGATCAGGGCAATTTATATTTTTGTAAATATTCATCCATTTCATTTAGCTTGTCAGATTTATTAGCACACAGTTAGACAAAAAATCTCCTAACAATTATCTTAATTTCCTTTTCATTGGTGGTGAATTTATCCTTTTCATTTTTTTTTTGGTACTGGTACATTGGTACTCTTCTTTCTTTTTTAAAATCAAATTAATCAAAGGATTATCTATTTTATTGTTTTTCCCATAAAACCACCTCTTAGTTTTATTAGTTCAACAGTTTTCTTACTTTCAATTTTTATTAATCTCTCCTTTGATTTTCAGAATTTCTAAGTTGGTATTTAATAGAGGATTTTAAGCTGTTCTTTGTCTAGTTTTTTAAATTACCTACCCAATTCTTTGCTCTGATTTTTTTTTGTATTTTGTTCTTTCTCCCCTATGTACTGCTTTGGCTGTATCTCATAAGTTTTGAAATATTGTGTCATTATTGTCATTCTCTTTGATGAAATTATTGATTGTTTTTATGGTTTTCAAGAAACACTTATAGAAAAAGATATTGTTTGTCATTCAGGTATTGATATGGTATACAAGTTGGAATTTAAGATACTCAATTTGAAAGTTGATTAAAATCTGTATTCAGGTCAAGTGTGAAAATTGTTCAAGACCACCTTTGGCTTAATAGATGGAAAAAATCACTAGGGATAATAAGGAAGACCTCACTTTTGACATTGTTATGATCTTATATTCGACTTTTATTCTTTCACTGGACCCTGAAATTTTTGCTAGCAAGAACATTCACAAATTAGGTTGTCGATTTACTTTTGTGACAAAATGTTCTCCTTTTAGTAAAGGCATATGTTTCAAACTCAAATGACTTGATTTAAAATTCAAGCAAAAAATGTTTGAAGTATAGTCATTTGATAATAATTTACTTTAAAATAAACAACATACTTTTATTTAATGTGATCCACATCTTTGGCTAGCAACTGAAGAGTGCAGCAAACCAAAAGCAACCTGCTTTCACAATACAGTTCCCAAATGAATTAAATCTCATTCTTTTTGTTATTGTATTTTGTCTGCTCTGTTTGATCTCCCTTTTTTTCAGTGAGCTGCACAACTCACAATTTTTTTCATTATGACGATGGCAAACACTTTGAGAAAGAAGAGTTGGGTCCCTGCCAAGAGCCAGCTCTAGTTTTCAGTGTGTATTTCTGCTTTCACAACCCAATTGTTTTTCCCTCCTCTCCCAGGGACCACTAGCTACCTTATTACCAGAAAGAATGACCCCTTGACAGCACAATTGAGATCCAGAAATTCCACCAAATTGTAACCTCTCTGATGCCAGTAGCATCAAAATTCCAATCAAGATTCAGAAGGTCAGAAAGACAAATGCATTTATATGTGTAAGGTCTCCATGTTATGTGATACTTTCCTTGTGCTATAAAGAAAGACATCTTTTGACCTATTTATTGTTTTTTGTTTGTTTGTTTGCAACCCTTTCACTACCAATGTTATCAATACATCAGGGTCTCCACAGCAGGAAAATCATCCTTTATCTGTTTATACACTTTTCTACCTTTATTTCATGCATAATCCATAAAATTAGAACCCCATTTTTTCCTCTACTTATGTCTTATTTATTCCTCTCTTATTTGGCTTTGACCATTGGGAAAATAATGGTTGTAACTGTTATTTCCTAAGTAATATATCCATAGGATCAAACTAATGGGGCTTGGGTGATAAAAGAGAAGACAGGTCAAAACTAAAATAAATGACCCACTTGTCCAAGCTGCCTGACAATATTCATTCAGCTACTTCTAAAACGTCTATAGTGTTTACAGTTTAGTACTTTTATCAGATGCAATCTAGATACAATTTTAAAGACCCATTTGGAATAAACATTTCTTCCAACCTAATTTTAGTTTTTTGCAGATAATATGCCACACCCAACTCCTCTCTAATTTCCTGCTGTATCTCTGTCTACACTGAATTTCCAACTTAATCAATGAAGCTAAATAACCAGTCAATTTAGCTAAGCTACTAGTATGACAGATTTATTCAGTGAGTGGAATGTTTTGTTTAACTGAATTGACCAAATTGACCAATTGTTTTGGGTTTTGTAGACAATTTGACAGCTGGAAATGAACTTGTTGAGTGTATTTGAAATTATGGACTCTTGTAGCATGCTTTGGAGCTAGTTTTTGTAATGCCTCTGACACTGACAGGCTAGATCTTCAGACATCCCATGATATATCAAACCTCAGTGTTCTAAGGGTAGCTATGAGAGACTGGGGTGTGTTTTTCCAATGCTATAGCTCATGAGCCCCCACTGGTGTGCTTCACCCAGTGATAATTCTCCCATAATAGGTGTGACTTCTTCCTTGTTTAGAGATGAGACTAGTGGAGAATAATGTACTCCCATTTTAATATTCAATCACTAATAGTTTTCTGTGGTAAAGAGAAAGCTTCACAAAAATCTAGACAAAATGGATATCTTCAAGGTTAAGGAAGTGAAATCTTTTAGCATCAAATGGGGGGGTAGTTTTTACGTACTGATCTGAAAGTATGGGATCAACATTAAACCCATGTGTGTTTGTGTGTGTGTGTGTGTGTGTGTGTATGTATACATTCCTGTCAATTCCTTCATATGAGGGAATTCGGGGCCAAGAATTAGAAGACTACTTTGGGTTGTAAAGAGGAAGCTCTGTCCCATTTCTAGAATTCCATTTGAGTTATCTAAAGCACCTATTTAGTCAAGTTTTCCCCCAGTCATAGAACAAAAAGTATAGAAGTTATGATTCAGGAATATCTCTTTAACCTCTGACCAATGACATTTATAGCAAAGAAGACACCCAATAGCATATTTTTCTTACCATTTTACATACTGTTTTTAGCCTGTGTCTGGCAGGGTGCCCAGAGACTGTGATGGTAGGTCTCCAGATAGATCTTTAAGTTCTTTCTCCTTGCCAATTACTATCACTCAAATACCCTCATTACCAGTGGGTATCTTAAACTCTGGGTAACACCTCCCTTTTATTCCACTTCCAGAAGTAAAGCTTCTAAAATTGATGCTTCTATTAATGATGCTGCCAAGCCAGCCATTTGTCAGGCTCAAAGGATGCCACTGATTCTAAAGGATGACAACTTCAGAAAAAGTAAATAATTCAACTGTAAAGAGATTGGATGGACAAAACATCATTTCTGCCTAAGATTTTATTCATGTGCTCAGTCAGTCATCAAACCTTTTTAAGCACCTACTATGTGCAATCCTCTGTTGGTGGGTGAGGAATAGATGCAAATATAAACAAGCCCTTGTTATCTGGGAAACATACAAAAGAAACCACATTATTAGATACAGACACAGATCAAGCTGAAATTAGAATATGGCAAGTGCAGGAGGAAAATGCTTCCTAGCACGAAGTGCTGGGAAATCAAATGAAGATGAGAGAGGGAATGAATTCCAGCTGAAAGCAAAGAGATAATAGGTTTAGATTTTGAAGAGAACTTAAGAGGGTTTCTCTTTGTTGGCTTGACTAAGGTGAAAGGAAAGATTTCTTTCAGGAGATGGCAATGGAGCTAAGCCTTAATGAAAAGTAGAAATAGGAGCATAATGTTTCATTTGTAAATTCGAGGATAAAACACAAAAGTGAGGACCAGAGAATCGATTTGTGACTTACTGACATAAAAAATGTTTTTTCATTCATTCCTTCCTCCCTTCATAGGAAGGGACTATTGTCCACTTCTGTGACACAGTCACCTTGAGTCTTATGGGGTTGTTTTGAACTTGAACACATGAGGTCTGGCTAGGAAGTGACCAGTTCTGCTAGGACTGGGGTGGGGATGTGTTGTGGGTAGTCAATTGCTATCATACTTCTCTCCCATTCCAAACTCCCTATGTTCTATCCAAAGTACACATGATTTTATATCTGAGGATGAATGAAGTTTTCTGATGTATTCAACAAATGTACTAATTCAAAGTATGAATAACTGTTTTGGTATAATTTCTTTGGTTCTTAGTAATTACATCAATGTGTTTCCCTTACACTTCACCTTAACTCCAAAATTCTGAATTAGGAAGAAAGAAAGAATCCATTTCATGCATAGGGAACAGTAAAAGTAAAGATCTGGAAATAGAAGAACAGAAAACACATTGAAGGAATGACATGCAACTGACTTTGGTTAGAGATGGTGAGAGGGAGTCATATGACAGAAGGCTGGAGAGCTAGATGGTGCTATGTTACAAAGGACCTTGATGTGAAGCTAAAGAGCCTGGACTTTATTTGGTAGGCAATGGGAAGTCATTGAAGATTTTTTAATAGTTCAATGACATAATCCAGTCTATGCATTAGGAAGATAAATCAAGTAACAGTATAGAGAATAAAGACCAAAGAGACTAAAGGACAGGAGAATATAAATGATGGATTATAGGGAAGATAGAGATGGGATAGGATACGACAGCTATAAATAGGCTATTGTGATAATGCAAGGGAGAAGTAATGAGAATGGTGGTGATAGTCCATCAGTAAGTCAAGAATCATTTTTTAAGCATCTATGTGTCAGGCACTGTGCTAAGTGCTAAGGCTACAGAGAAAGGCAAAAAAGACAGTTCCTGCTTTCAATAGAGCTCAGTCTAATGGGGAAGGCAACATGGAAAAAATTATGTACAAATAAGGTAAATTAGAGATAATAGAAGGAACGTGTTAGCATTGAGAAGAATCAGTACAGGCTTCTCATAGAAGCTGAGGCTTGAAGGAAGCCAGGAAAGTTAGGAGGTAGAGATAGAGAGGGAAAATATTCCAGGCAAGATTAACAGTGAAAATGCCTAGAGTCTGGAAGTGAATCTTATGCAAGAAACAGCGAGGAGGTCAGTGTCAGTGAGAATTATAGAGTATTTGGAAGGGATGTGGGAAAATACATGGTTGAGTGGTGGGAAAGTAGGATGTAAGAAGACTAGACAGCTAGGAAGGGGCCAGATTATTGTGAAGGGGTCTGAAAGCCAAAGAGAAGGTTTTGCATTTGATCCTAGAAGAGACGGGGAGACACTAGAATTCATTGAGTAGATGGTGAGAACAATAAAAAGAGAAAACTACAAGATATATTGTGAGAACAGAACAGACATGAGTTCTCTGCTGAATGTTTTGGACCTGGGAAGGGGAAGGAGTCAAAGATGTCTTAGATGTTCCATGCATGGATGAAAGAGAATGTGTAAATTGATAAGTATCTTCATAAGGTATTTCTAGCTCCTGACAACTCTAATTTCATACCCTGTCTTTGACCCTTTTCCTATACCACCTATTTCTGCAATTTCTCTCAGTATTGGATTAAAACTTAGAAGAGAAGGCCAAGAGGGAACTTAATTTTTAAAATTCTTTGTATCAGTCTCCAGGACTTAATTTACCATAAGAATGATGCAGATTAAATGTTAGGAAGAACTTTCTGAGGGCAAGCCTGTTTCCACAAGGCAATGTTATTTGCAGGTCAAATGTTTTTTAAGAACATTATCTGAAGAACAAACCTGTTCTATATAATTTTGATGTGTAATAAAATAATTGAGAAGAAGCACTTACAATTTGTAATTTCTGGCTTCTTTTCTCAAATAACTCAAGCATTCATTAACCCCCTACAGTGTGCAAGACACTGTGCTAATACTTAAAATACCAAATCAAAAATTAAAAACTGTCCCTGCCCACAAGAAATTTAAATTCGATTGCAGAAAAAAGTGAGCTATTTTCTCATGTAAGTTTCACATCAAACATGTAACAAATAGTGCAAATATTATTACCTTACATTTTGTAGACTGGGAAAGATGAAGTGACTTTATCAAAGCCACATAGATGGTAGTTAACAGTGCAGACATTTAAATTCATATCACTTCTGTTCCCCTTGTGCCAGGATGCAGCAAGTTTGTTGCTGTTGTTGACCCACAGAAGAAAGAAAAAATTAGAAAAGAGGAAGGTCTTCAGAATATCCTTTCCCGGAGTCCTAATATCAGTCTTCACCCATCCTCTCCCTTTGTTGCTACCCAAAGAAAAGGGATGGGACCTATCTCTCCTCCCAAAATCACTGCTTCCTGTCTTCTGCCTTATTACTCCTGTGACAATGCCACAAATATAAAAAAGTCAATCCTACTGCCTACTCTAGTGACCTTGAACAGGTCCATAAGGGACATACAAGGTAGGACTACTGTGGACAGATGAGTTACATCAGTAAGATAAGCAGGAAAACTTCTGTCAGCTTACTAAGTCAATAAACATTGATTATGCACCTACTATGTGAAAAGCAACATGCTAAGCATTTGGGATACAAGGAAAGGTAAAGTCCCTTCTCTCAAGGAGCTCACAATCCAGTGAAAGAGACAATGGAGTGAGCTCATGAAGTGAATCACCACATTTTTCAGGACATCTGGCAGAGCAATTGCACATCTGGTCATTAAAACTGGGGTTTTTTGAATGACTAAACACTGAGGGATGGGATTTTCCTCCTTAAAATACCTCCATTCTTCATTATTCTTTTAGGTTGGATAAACTACTCCTGAGCAGACAGCAATTCATAAAACTAAGTGATAAGAAAGCCAGAGCTGGGGGTGGCAGCACATCTGTGGAACCTGCTATTCAGAGGATCTGGCTGGTGGATCTCCTGAGTCTGAGCGTTCTGAGATGGAAATAGGGTTAAAGATCATTGGTTGTCCACACTAAGTCCACCACCAATATGGTCAACTATTGGAGGGGAGGATGAACAGGCTGATGGAGGAGTTGTGAACTGGTCTGTGTCCAAAAAGCAGAGCAGGTTAAAGCTTCTCTGCCAATCCATTGTGGGACTGGGTCATGTGTGGCCAGCATCCTTCCAACCTGGGTAAGACTGTTGTTGCTGTCTTCATTGTTTAGCTTTTGCTCTTGAAGAGGACCATGGCATGATGCCATGATGTGTAAGTGAATTAGATTTAAGTGAGTTAAGTTTAAGTTATACAGAGTCACCAATCTTACTTTCTCCTCCATAGTCATCTGGGTCCAGTGGCAAGATATAGATCAGGATGACTAAAGATAGCTCCAGATGCAGAGGGAAAGGAATAAGACAAGGGAAGGGAAGGGAAGGGGAGGGGAGGTGGAGGGGACAGGAGGGGAGAGAAGGGGAAGTAGGGGAGAGGAGGTGGGGGGGAATGGGGAAGGGGAGGGGTTGGGAGAGAAGAGGAGAGGAGGGGATGAGAAGGGAGAGGATGGGATAGGAGGGAAAGGGAGGGAGGGGGAGGGAAGCAGAGGGAAGTGGACAGGAGGGAAGGGGAGGGGAGGGAAGGGAGTCCCCAGTGGAGCAACTTGGACTACTCACAGGTCATTTGTCTTTCATTCTCAAAAAGGATCATGACATCAGGAAGGCGATGCTATGACTTGCAAGTGAATTGGATTGAGAGAGGACTGTACAAAGTCATCAACCTCACTTTCTCCTCCAGAGACATCTGGTTCCAGTGGCAAGGTATAGATCAGGATGACAGGAGATGGCCCTGTTGAGTGAGATAGGGAGAGGAGGAAGAAGAAAAGGGGAGAGAGGAAGAGAAGGGGGAGAAGGAAAAGGAGATCAAGTTGACAAATAAAGATGCTGTCCAACACTCCTCAGGCTGACTTTGAGGTAAGCCTAGTTGTGGGTGCCTCTAGAAAAAAAATTCCCATACAAATCATAAAATTATAGACTTGCAAGGAACCTTAGAATTACAGAATCTTACAATTGGAAGGGACCTCAGGGATTATCTAGTTCAACCTTTACATGAAGAGAAAATCAGATAGAAATGAGAGCCACAAAAACTCCTGCTGGTCACATATTGACTTAGAAAAACATATTAATGTTATCTATGTTTCACTGTATTTTATTTATTTTGCTAAATATTTCCCAATTACATTTTAATTTGGTTGGGTGTACTCAGGAGTGTTGTGGACCACATTTGGCCTGCTAGTCAACAAAGTGTTCGCCATCTCTGCTTTACACCATTCTGACAATTTCCCACCTGGAGATCTGCAGTGATAGGAAACTTCTTTAAAAGCTGAATTTACCTTTCTCCTTACTAGCTCTATGACATTAGGCAAGTCACTTAACCTGTTTGCCTCAGTTTCCTCATCTGTAAAATGGAGATAACAAGAGCACCCACCTCTCAGGGTTGTTGTGAGGACCAAATGAGATAATTGTGTTTTAGCATATAAGAGTGTTAGCACACTGCATGATACATAGTAAACATTATATAAGTGTTAGTTATTACTATAGTTATAGTGCTTTCAAGTTTGCAAATATATGTATATGTATGTATATATATATATACCTATGTAGTCATTTTATTTGATGCTTATTACAATCCCATGAAGTATGTGCTATTATTATAGCATTTTACAGATAAAGAAACCAAGGCTGAGCAAGCTTCAATGACTTCCCCAGGCCTATAACATCTAAGGTAGTATTCAGTCTGAGTTTGGAGTTCCTGATCCCTGTCCCCCAAGTTTTCAAGTTCTCTCTCCTCTAACTTAACCCCAATTCTTTCAACCAATCCTTGTACAGCATGGTCTCCAGTTCTCTCATCATCCTGGTTACCCTCTTCTGATACATTATAGATGGTCAATATTCTACCTCAAACACAACACTCAGAACTGCAAACAATACTCCACAAATGGTTCTACCAGGGCTGAGTATATAATGACTATTTTTCCTTTCATGCTGAACACTTACATTGTCTGTGAACATAGCATAAAATTGGATTAGCAATCTTGGATGCTCTGTCACACTGTTGACTCATACTGATCTTGAAGTAATTCTAAGTCCTTACCCCTTTTCCATACAAACTGTTATCCACCTCGACTTGTATGGGCATAGTCAATTTTTTTAATCCAAGTGTAGGACTTCATATCAATCCCTGCAAAATTTCTTCTTATTAGATCTGGCTTATTGTTCCAGCCAGTGGAGATTCTGAACCCTAACCTATCCTCTAATCTATTAACTATCCCTCCTAACTTTTTATCATCTGAAAATTTGATTAATAAGCCTTTAATTCATTGATTAAAAAAATATTCATCTGCTTGGACTTAAGACTAGATCCTTGAGATACTCCATTCATAGACTCCCTTCCATAATGATATCAACCCATTAACCAATATTCCTCTGGATTATTCCTTTAGTGAGTTCTGAATCATCCTCTACCATCATCTAACACAAACCTTTCCATTTTGTCCATAAGAATATCACAGGAAACTGTCAAACACCTTGACAAGATCTACATATTCTGTGCCTAAAGAATTGCCCTGATCTATCAATTTTGTGTCCAAAAAAAAAAAAAAATGAGATTAGTATGGCAAGCCCTGTCCTGAACAGTGAGCATGCTCACTGCTTTCCTTTCTAGATGATCAGCTATTAAAAGCCCAGAAATAATCACAGAATATTATAGCTGAAAGAAATCTTCAACATCACCTAATCCAATGCCCTCCCTTACTGGAAAAGGATGTAAAACTTAAAGATGTTAAGTGACTTGTCCAAGGGCACACAGATAATTAATGACAGAGGCAAGGATTAAAATTCAGGACTTCTAACTCCTTGTCCAATGGTATTTCTGCTACTAAAACAAAAACAAACAAAAAATATCAGATCACTTAAAATGCTTCTACAAATTGATCAATAATAATATATGTGGCATTTGAGATAAAAAAAAATAAAACAACCAAGTAACAAAACTTTGACTATAAAAAACTGTCAATATTGGTTCACACGTATTCTAAGACTTGTAAAATATGAAAATGGGCTATCAGGAGAGATTGTTTAATAGACATACATTTTTAATCAAAAGGGACGACGTCTAATTTAAAAAAATATTGGCCTCAAAGCAGGAGGATAGATTAGTTCTTTCTACTCCTATAGTACCATTTTCTATATTTAAAATACCATGGCCCTTCCATTCCTCCTTCACAGGGCTCTTAAAATATCATTTTTCCCACAAAGTATGCCTTGACTGATAGAAAGTAAAGTGATTATTTGTTTCACCCCAACTACCCAATTGGCTTCAAAACCCAATACAAATACTAAACTCTACATAGAGTGTAAATATTTGCTTATTCCTGGACTACTCAGTTGTTACTATTGCATCATCTCTGTTGTACAAAACTCTGTTTCAATAACTTTTTATGTGTCTTTTCCATGGACTATTAAACTTCTAGATGGTGGGATCAAGTTAACCTGTAGGTATAATAGCTAGACAACCTAGATACTATGTACTATTTAGATACCTGATAGATATTATTATTTCATAATAATACTGATGCAGAGCATAGGGAAAGATACACATGGAGTAGAAAATCATTCCTAGAGTTGGTTATTTTTCCACTGAAACATGGACAAAAAGAACAAAAAATCAAAAATGACAAAATCCACTAAATTCACTGAACCATTTCAGGTCACATCTGGATGAAAACTACCTGTTTTTGTGAACCTTTAACAAAAATGTTCTGGTTTAATGAACATGTATTGTATTTATCAAAAATAAAAATAAAGGTGTCCCAAAGGTGAGGGTAATCTGAAAGGGGAAGAATGTTTAAATCTGATGGGATTTTGGCTTTATTCATACTCTCCATTTGTTATTGCAAAAATTTAACATTTTTCATTTGTCCTTAAAGATTGTCTGAAAGTAGTGTTATTTGGATCTAAGTTATCAACTTAAAAATGAAATGGAAGTGGAACTTATAGTCACGATAAATTTGAAGTGTGCTTTAATTATGAAAGTTAGATAATTCAACCTTGGGGAAATTAGGGGGATATACCACACAGAAATACAACAAATACCCCTTAGAACTGAAGAAGATAAACTTGGAGTAGAGTCAGAGAAAGATACAGATGTGAGCATGTGAGCACGTATGTATATGTGTATGTGTATATGTATGAGAGAGAGAGAGAGAGAGAGAGAGAGAGAGAAAGTTCTTCCAGTTGTATATTGTAGGCTAAATAGATTCCACTTCTATTGGACCCTCTAAGTTACTGTGACAGAGGGTAAAGAGAGGTGGAAAAGAAAACTTTGAGTGACACTTTTGACAGCAACCTACAGAAATAACAATTTGACAGAAGAGACCATCATAAATATAAGATCATCTCAGGCATGAATAGGATTCTCCTTAATGTAAAAAATAAGGAGCATATGTATGATTCAATTCAGGGTGAAGGGAGGGGACAGGTGGCGGAGGTTATCGAGCAGCAATTTTTTCACTGCTCAAGGTAAAGAAGTGATATTAATTTACATGTCCTTGTTGGACATTTTTGGATGTTCTGGGGCATTTCCTTCTGACTCTTTCTAGGCTTATTGGAAATGTTGGCATGTAACTAACAACCTCCCAAAATGGCTAGTATAACTATTAATACTGTTTGTTTCTATGTCAATATCAAGATTTATTTGCCCTCCAGATTGTCTGTTGACCTCACTCTTGCCTCATCAATACAAACTTCACAGATCAACAAATCTTCATATTGACAGAAAAGACCAGTCAATATCTTATTATTATTTAATAAGAATTTCATTGTGAGAGCCCTGGGGAGAATATACATCAGTAGGAAAGCTTCCATGTAATATTATAAGTATTGCTTTAATTTGAGGCTGAAAAGGGAACTATTCTGCTTTGAGTTTTCAGTATATAAGGGCCACAGAAACAGTTGAAAGAAGATAGCTAATACATAATGTTCTCAGAACAGTATCATCCTATGAAGCTGCAACACGTTAAAGGACATTTAAACTGAACAAAACAGATTTCTTTTGTGCCACTATTGCTATACAAATGCTAGGTGTATTTTACTTTATCTGCTGACTGACTGATAGATGCATCAATTTCAGGGTTTGTGATTTAAGCAAATTGTTGTCAGTGGTATCATTTCTTCTTCTTTTTGGTGTGTATGTAGTTCTCCCCTCCCCAAATTATCTCCTTACAGATAATAGAGTATTACAACTTATGACAGAATATATATATATATACACATACATATACATATGTATGTATGTATATGCGTGTATATATGTGTGTATATATACATATATGTATATGTGTGTGTGTGTGTATACACACACACACACACACACACACACTCACATTTCCATGTGAGAACCTGGGAATCATTCATAAAATTCCAGAGATAATTTTTTAAAAATCTGCTTCTGCTTTTTGGTATCATTATTAACATTTTCATTTTCAAGCAACTTGTTATGCTTTTCAAAATATCTAAGCAATGTTAGGCTTTATGACACGCTGGATCATTCTGAAAGAAAGTGTCAATCTATTCAATGAAAAATATTTTCCTTCCTTCCTTCTTTCCTTCCTTTCCTCCCCCTCCTCCCTTCTCCTCCTCCTCTTCTTCTTCTTCCTCCTTCTTCTCTCTCTCTCTCTCTCTCTCTCTCTCTCAACTAACTTGGGAGTTGGAATAGTGTATTCTTTATAGAACCTCAGATCTGAAAGCCCTTTTTCCATAAAGAGGAAACTGATCAACATGCATTCAATTGACATCGAGAGAAGATGTTGATTGCTTTTTAAAAAAAAAACAAAACAAAACATCTTAAATTCCTATTTTCCTTACCATTCAAATTCCATCATTTCCTCTATCACCCTCCTTAAATAACTCTAAACTAAGTCTTTTTTACTGTTTGTCTGGAGGAGTGAACTCCCCCCCCCCCATACTTCTCTCTTATATTGCATTTTCCATTTTTCCCTCAACTTATTGCATATTATTATTTATATCTAATTTAGTTTCTCAAGGTAGGGAATTATGTATGTATGTGTGTTCTCTTTAAACAAAGCAAAATGTATTCTTAACATTTTATATATGTTAAATAGAAATAATCTTGAGACTGGTGAATAATCCAGTTACACATTAAAGATGTCTGCTTTCTTTGTATGAATATGCTGTGAGGAACATAAGGGAAAAAAAAGGCTGAAGTTCCTGTCAATTTTGCAGAATTTTCAAAGAGTGTTCAGAAAGATGGAAAAATATATCTGGGAAGGAAAAACCCAAGTTGGATGAAGTGGCAAAGGCTGCTAAGTTGTGGTAAGACAGCGAGATGAAGGGTTATGCACCAGCTCAGGGGATGGGGGGGAGGATCCTAATGTTCCCAAATAGCCCCTGTCTGACTTCTTCCCCAACATAAAATCTACAAACCTTAGGATATCCATTGGGAATGTAGAAAAAAAATTGGTAAGATGTGGAATAATCTCGGGGATCATGAAAAGCAGTCATACAACAATAAGGCAGCAAAACTGAAGAAAAAGTATGAAAAGGATGTTGCTGATTTTAAGTCCAAAGGAAAGTTTGATAGTGCAAAGGAAACAGCTAAAGCTTCCCAGTAAAAGGTAGAGGAGGAAGAAGATGATGCTGAATAAAACTATATTGTCTTAAATACCATAGAGCTGGGGAAACACTAAAGCATCTTTATTGATACAATGTAGCATTTAACATTTCAAATTGGAAACAGGAGCTCTACACATTTTACCATGGATGTAGGTGTTATGTGTACCTGGAAATTGTATCAAAGTTGTACATATTTCTAAACATTTTTAAAATGAAAAAGAAATTTAGTATCTTCTCTCTGTGTACTCTGCTGTTGCTGTAACAAAACATTTTTTAAAAGTTACAGGCTTTTGTGTGTGATAATTATGGTTACTCGTTAGAAATTCCAGGCTGTAAATTTATACTCTGTGTATCTGGGGGTGTGTGTGTGTGTACATGTGTACATATGTATGTACATATCTCCACATACCCATATAAACACATACTCATATGTACACATTATGTGTGTATATATATGTGTATATCCCTCTATCTAGACAGTGCGTGTGTGTGTGTGTGTGTGTGTGTGTGTGTATATACTATCTAGATAGCTATACATATGTGTTTGTATTTATGTGTGTTTAAATATACTAGACAAATTCTTCTCATAAATATTTGGAATTATGACACCTTAGAGAGGGAAAATTAATTTGGATCTTTCATTAGGTGCTGTGGCCCAAAGCATGCACAGTTAGGGTAGTTTTATATGAGAATTGTTCATGTAGCTTAGTTGTCATTTGGTATACTGTGAAATAGTAATATGCTACCACTCTTAGATGTGGCAAGGGGGCAGGGTTTCAGCTGGCATGAAAAGTATTTTTTTGGTCGTGGCTGTTGAATGCTATCATTTTAAAATGGAAACTTTTTCAAAAAAAAATTAAGGGACAATGCAACAATGGAAGTTAAAACACATTCTGTACCTAATACTTGGAACATTTTGTTGATTTTTTTTTTAGAATCCTGGAATGTTTTCCAAACTAAATAAACAGTATTAACATTTAAAAAGAAAATCTTAACAACTGAAAACTGCTTGTCATAGCTTTGTGTACATGGATTAAAATAAATATGAAGGTTGAAGAACCCCCAAAGCAGGATTTTCTCAAAGTCATCACAAGACACCATGGGTATCTTTAGCCATAAAAATGTCTTTTAAAACTTGTAATATAGGTTGTCAGAAATCAAAACCCTATACAACAAAATTGGTTCGATATTCTCATTTCAAATTCGATGGGAGTCCACCCTGGCTCTGATTCAAACATTTCTACTTTGGTTGTGTCAGGTTTGTGGTGGCTGAACTCTCATCTAGTCTACCAGAGAAACAGTCACACCAAGGTCTCATAGTCAGAGTTCATGACTATGGTTCATAGTATAGTCATACATATTCATATCTCTCAAAATAATTTGCAAGCCAAATTGTTTTGGCTTTCTTCACCCCATCAATCTTATAATTAATAAGGCTGGTTCTCCTGTTTCACTTTTCTCGCTGGAAGAAAAGATGAATGAAATAAAGATTCATCCTGTAGATTTAAATAGAAGTACACATTGCTTATTAAAAGCTGATGGTATCATCCAGTGGTAGTATGGGATATTTCAGTTTTTCTCTTTCAAAAAATAAAAAGAGAGAGATAGGAGGAAAGGAAGCCTTTCCAGATGTGGTGGTTTGGGCCTTGATCTGAATAGCTTTGTGTTATACGTCAATATATCTAAATATCTTTGTTATCTACTGAACAATATATAGGAAAATGTTGGAATAAGGCATTACGTTTAAATTTTGTCTTAGCATATTTGTACTTGTGAATTAATTTCTTCATTTGTTGTTGAGAGCTAGACACTGAATACGACATTTTGTTTTCTAAACTCTGAGTTAGAATGAATTTTTCTTGAATCTTCTCGTGAATTTCATTTGGGAAGGAGGAAGGGATAGAGAAAGAGAAGAATTTTTGAGACAATATATAGAAAGTTTCTTTCAAAAGCTTCCAAAAGTTAATAATTATGATGCTTCTGACTTTTGAAGTAAAGTGATAGCTATGTTTCTAAATTTAGTTGGAAGGATTTGGTAACCATATAACTATTTAAGGAGGTACATAGCACAAAATTTTTTTAAAAAATAAATAAGTGTGTAGGATTTAGTGTAAATTGTCTGCTTTCATTGGATTTTCTAAGATGACTTAGGGTAATGCAGGAAAGTCAAATTGAACTTGATTTGGAAATAAAACTTTGATAATTGAGCTAAGTAGCGAACTTGTCAATCACCTGCGACCTTATTCTATTTACACATCACTGAAACAATGAAAAGTCGTAGGGCCCAAGGATGAGTTTCAGAGCATAAACAGAGCAGCCCTGACTCAGTTATATGACATGACCCTTTTTGAGCAGTTTGTTTAACTTGTATTAAAATGGAGAGAATTAAGTAAACAACTGTTTTGAGCAGATGTTTTAACTTTTACACCTGGTACTTGCCTCTGCTTTTAGAAAAACACGTGAAAGCATAGAAATTGTGTGTGCCTGTGTGCTATGATGAACTGGGATCATCCCGTTAGAACCTCTGTTTGACAAAAGGTTCTTGAAACCAGCGTTAGACAATTTTGAAGTTTTCTTCTGCCTCAAAACTTGCACGTAATGTGTCCAGACACAAAGATCAGTGAAATCCTTTACCTGGACCTAATCACAATTGGAAAGAAATTTTTTCTTTACACTTATATTTCTGTGTGACTGTAAAGGTATGATGTATGCGCTGGGAAAATGTTTAGTGCTTCTTTTTCAAAGATCGAGATATATCGTAAGGAAGAATAAGTCCAGCCCTTTGGCTAAGGTCCCTTACTTCTCCCCAAATTTGCTCCAACCACCTCCTTCAGGTGTTGCAAAGAAAGTGAGAGAAAAGACCAAACAGGAGGAAGTAGGGGAGGGGACTTTGGGGAGCTGTAAGGATGCCTACTTTCTGGGCGCAAAAAAACCCAAAGCCTTTGCAGGAACACTCTGGTTTGGTTGCTCCTCTGTTTCTGGTTTATGCCCTGGCTTACGAGA